>NC_057799.1:154642135-154937282 GCF_018294505.1 Triticum aestivum | reverse complement strand
TCGTGGCTTCCCTGTTGGTTGCTTGACGTAGGGTCCAAGTCTCCTGGATCATGTTCGTTCCAAAAATCACGTTCCCGAAGGTTTCATTCCGTTTGGACTCCGTTTGATATTCTTTTTCTGCGAAACTCTGAAATAGGCAAAAACAGCAATTCTGGGCTGGGCCTCCGGTTAATAGGTTAGTCCCAAAAATAATATTAAAGTGAATAATAAAGCCCAATAATGTCCAAAACAGAAGATAATATAGCATGGAGCAATCAAAAATTATAGATACGTTGGAGATGTATCAAGCATCCCCAAGCTTAATTCCTGCTCGTCCTCGAGTAGGTAAATGATAAAAACAGAATTTTTGATGCGGAGTGCTACTTGGCATAATTTCAATGTAATTCTTTTTAATTGTGGTATGAATGTTCAGATCCGAAAGATTCAAGATAAAAGTTCATATTGACATAAAAATAATAATACTTCAAGCATACTAACTAAGCAATTATGTCCTCTCAAAATAACATGGCCAAAGAAAGTTCATCCCTACAAAATCATATAGTTTAGTCATGCTCCATCTTCGTCACACAAAAATGCTCTCATCATGCACAACCCCGATGACAAGCCAAGCAATTGTTTCATACTTTAGTAATCTCAAACTTATAAACCTTCACGCAATACATGAGCGCGAGCCATGGACATAGCACTATGGGTGGAATAGAATATGATGATGGGGGTTATGTGGAGAAGACAAAAAAGGAGAAAGTCTCACATCAACGAGGCTAATCAATGAGCTATGGAGATGCCCATCGATTGATGTTAATGCAAAGAGTAGGGATTAACATGCAACGGATGCACTAGAGCTATAAATATATGAAAGCTCAACAAAAGAAACTAAGTGGGTGTGCATCCAACTTGCTTGCTCACGAAGACCTAGGGCTCTTGAGGAGGCCCATTGTTGCAATATACAAGCCAAGTTCTATAATGAAAAATTCCCACTAGTATATGAAAGTGACAAAACAAGAGACTCTCTATCATGAAGATTATGGTGCTACTTTGAAGCACAAGTGTGGTAAAAGGATAGTAACATTGTCCCTTCTCTCTTTTTCTCTCATTTTTTTGGGACTTCTCTTTTTTTTATGGCCTTTCTCTCTTTTTTTATTCCTCACTTGGGACAATGCTCTAGAAAAGGATGATCATCACACTTCTATTTATTTACAACTCAATGATTACAACTCGATACTAGAACAAAGTATGACTATATGAATGCCTCCGGCGGTGTACCGGGATATGCAATGAACCAAGAGTGACATGTATGAAAGAATTATGAACGGTGGCTTTGCCACAAATACTATGTCAACTACATGATCATGCGAAGCAATATGACAATGATGAACGTGTCATGATAAACTGGATGGTGGAAAGTTGCATGGCAATATATCTCGGAATGGCTATGGAAATGCCATAAAAGGTAGGTATGGTGGCTGTTTTGAGGAACATATAAGGAGGTTTATGTGTGAAAGAGCGTATCATATCACGGGGTTTGGATGCACCGGCGAAGTTTGCACCAACTCTCAGTGTGAGAAAGGGCAATGCACGGTACCGAAGAGGCTAGCAATGGTGGAAAGGTGAGAGTACGTATAATCCCTGGATTCAACATTAGTCATAAAGAACTCACATACTTATTGCAAAAATCTACAAGTCATCAAAAACCAAGCACTACGCGCATGCTCCTAGGGGGATAGATTGGTAGGAAAAGACCATCGCTCGTCCCCGACCGCCACTCATAAGGAAGACAATCAAAGAACACCTCATGTTTCAAATTTGTTACATAACGTTTACCATACGTGCATGCTACGGGACTTGCAAACATCAACACAAGTATCTCTCAAATTCACAACTACTCAACTAGCACGACTTTAATATCACTACCTCCATGTCTCAAAACAATCATCAAGCATCAAACTTCTCTTAGTATTCAAAACACTCATAAGAAAGTTTTTTTACTAATCTTGAATACATAGCATATTAGGATTTAAGCAAATTACCTTGCTATTTAAGACTCTCAAAATAATCTAAGTGAAGCATGAGAGATCAATAGTTTCTATAAAACAAATCCACCACCGTGCTCTAAAAGATATAAGTGAAGTACTAGAGCAAAAACTATATAACTCAAAAGATATAAGTGAAGCACATAGAGTATTCTAATAATTTCCGAATCATGTGTGTCTCTCTCAAAAGGTGTGTACAGAAAGGATGATTGTGGTAAACTAAAAAGCAAAGACTCAAATCATACAAGACGCTCCAAGCAAAACACATATCATGTGGTGAATAAAAATATAGCTCCAAGTAAAGTTACCGATGGAAGTAGACGAAAGAGGGGATGCCTTCCGGGGCATCCCCAAGCTTTGGATTTTTGGTGTCCTTAGATTATCTTGGGGGTGCCATGGGCATCCCCAAGCTTAGGCTCTTGCCACTCCTTGTTCCATAATCCATCAAATCTTTCACCCAAAACTTGAAAACTTCACAACACAAAACTTAGCAGAAAATCTCGTGAGCTCTGTTAGCGAAAGAAAACAAAAGACCACTTCAAGGTACTGTAATGAAATCATTCTTTATTTATATTGGTGTTAAACCTACTGTATTCCAACTTCTCTATGGTTTATAAACTATTTTACTAGCCATAGATTCATCAAAATAAGCAAACAACACACGAGAAACAGAATCTGTCAAAAACAGAACAGTCTGTAGTAATCTGTAACTAACGAAAACTTCTGGAACTCCAAAAAATCAGCCAAAATAGGAAGACCTAGGCAATTTGTTTATTGATCAGAAGCAATTGGAATCAAGATTTTATCACGTTCTGGTGATTTTTAACAATTGTTTTCATGAACAGAAAGTTTCTGGAAATTACAGCAAGATCAAATAACTATCATCCAAGAAGATCCTATAGGTTTAACTTGGCACAAACACTAATTAAAACATAAAAACACATCTAACCAGAGGCTAGATCAAATATTTATTCCTAAACAGAAGCAAAAATTAAAAAAAACTAAAAATTGGTTGCCTCCCAACAAGCGCTATCGTTTAACGCCCCTAGCTAGGCATAAAAGCAAGGATAGATCTAGGTATTCCATCTTTAGTTGGCAATCCATAAGTGGCTCTCATAATAGATTCATATGGTAGTTTTATTTTCTTCCTACGGAAGTGTTCCATGCCTTTCTTTAATGGAAATTGGAATCTGATATTCCCTTCCTTCATATCAATAATTGCACCAATCGTTCTAAGGAAAGGTCTACCAAGAATAATAGGACATGAAGGATTGCAATCTATATCAAGAACAATAAAATCTACGGGCACATAGTTCCTATTTGCAACAATAAGAACATCATTAATTCTTCCCATAGGTTTCTTAATAGTGGAATCCGCAAGGTGAAGTTTAAAGAGCAATCATCAAAATCATGGAAACCTAGCAAATCACACAAAGTTTTTGGAATCGTGGAAACACTAGCACCCAAATCACACAAAGCATAGCATTCATGATCTTTAATCTTAATTTTAATAGTAGGTTCCCACTCATCATAAAGTTTTCTAGGGATAGAAACTTCCAACTCAAGTTTTTCTTCATAGGATTGCATCAAAGCATCAACGATATGTTTGGTAAAAGCTTTATTTTGACTATAAGCATGAGGAGAATTTAGCACGGATTGCAACAAGGAAATAAAATCTATCAAAGAGCAATTATCATAATTAAATTCCTTGAAATCCAAAATAGTGGGTTTATTAATATCTAGGGTTTTGTTCTCTTCAATCCCACTTTTATCAAATTTAGCATCAAGATCTAAAAATCCGAATTTCTGGAACGCCTTGTAGGTAAAGGTGGATCATATTCAGTCCCATCATTATCAAGATTCATATTGCAAAACAAAGATTTAATAGGGGACACATCAATAACTTTTAGATCTTCATCTTTATTTTCATAGAAATTTCAAGAACACGCTTTTATAAAGCAATCTTTCTTAGCACGCATCCTAGCGGTTCTTTCTTTGCACTCATCAATGGAAATTCTCATGGATTTGAGAGACTCATTGATATCATGCTTAGGAGGAATAGATCTCAGTTTCAAAGAATCAACATCAAGAGAAATTCTATCAACGTTCCTAGCCAATTCATCAACTTTAAGCAATTTTTCTTCAAGCAAGGCATTGAAATTCTTTTGCGAATTCATAAATTCCTTAACACTAGTCTCAAATTCAGAGGGCATCTTATTAAAATTTCCATAAGAGTTGTTGTAGGAATTACCATAATTATTAGAGGAATTACTAGGATAAGGCCTAGGATTAAAGTTTCCTCTATACGCGTTGTTACCAAAATTATTCCTACCAACAAAATTCACATCCATAGATTCATTATTATTCTCAATCAAAGTAGACAAGGGCATATCATTAGGATCAGAAGAAACACCCTTAGTAGCAAATAATCACATAAGTTCATCCATCTTTCCACACAAAACATTAATTTCTTCTATCGCATGCACTTTTTTATTAGTAGATCTCTCAGTGTGCCATTGAGAATAATTAACCATAATATTATCTAGGAGTTTAGTAGCTTCTCCTAAAGTGATTTCCATAAAAGTGCCTCCTGCGGCCGAATCTAAAAGATTTCTAGAAGCAAAATTCAATCCGGCATAAATTTTTTGTATAATCACCCACAAATTCAAACCATGAGTAGGGCAATTACGTATCATTAATTTCATCATCTCCCAAGTTTGTGCAACATGTTCATGATCAAGTTGCTTAAAATTCATGATGTCGTTTCTAAGAGAGATGATCTTAGCGGGAGGAAAATACTTAGAGATAAAAGCATCTTTGCACTTATTCCGAGAATCAATACTACTTTTAGGCAAAGACGAAAACCAAGCTTTAGCGCGATCTCTAAGCGAAAAAGGAAATAGCTTCAATTTAACAATATCATTATCAACATCTTTCTTCTTTTGCATATCACACAAATCAACGAAGCTATTTAGATGAGTAGCGGCATCTTCGCTAGGAAGGCCAGCGAATTCATCTTTCATGACAAGATTCAACAAAGCAGCATTGATTTCACAAGATTCAGTATCGGTAAGAGGAGCAATCGGTGTGCTAAGGAAATCATTATTGTTGGTATTCGTAAAGTCACATAATTTAGTATTATCTTGAGCCATCGTGACAAACAAGCAATCCAGCACACGAGTAAACATGAGACGGGCAAAAAGAGGCAAACGGAAAAGAGAGGGGGCGAATAAAACGGCAAGGGTGAAGTGGGGGAGAGGAAAACGAGAGGCAAATGGCAAATAATGTAATACGGGAGATAAGGGTTTGTGATGGGTACTTGGTATGTTGACTTTTGCGTAGACCTCCCCGGCAATGGCGCCAGAAATCCTTCTTGCTACCTCTTGAGCACTTTGTTGGTTTTCCCTTGAAGAGGAAAGGGTGATGCAGCAAAGTAGCGTAAGTATTTCCCTCAGTTTTTGAGAACCAACGTATCAATCCAGTAGGAGGCTACGTGCGAGTCCCTCGTACCTACCCAAAACAAATAAATCCTCGCAACCAACGCGATAAGGGGTTGTCAATCCCTACACGGTCACTTACGAGAGTGAGATCTGATAGATATGATAGGATAATATTTTTGGTATTTTTATGATAAAGATGCAAAGTAAAATAAAAGCAAAGTAAAAAGCAACGGAAATAACTAAGTGTTGGAAGATTAATATGATGAAAATAGACCCGGGGGCCATAGGTTTCACTAGTGGCTTCTCTCAAGAGCATAAGTATTCTACGGTGGGTGAACAAATTACTGTTGAGCAATTGACAGAATTGAGCATAGTTATGAGAATATCTAGGTATGATCATGTATATAGGCATCACGTCCGAGACAAGTAGACCGACTCCTGCCTGCATCTACTACTATTACTCCACACATCGACTGCTATCCAGCATGCATCTAGAGTATTAAGTTCATAAGAACAGAGTAACGCCTTAAGCAAGATGACATGATGTAGAGGGATAAATTCATGCAATATGATAAAAACCCCATCTTGTTATCCTCGATGGCAACAATACTATACGTGCCTTGCTGCCCCTACTGTCACTGGGGAAGGACACCGCAAGATTGAACCCAAAGCTAAGCACTTCTCCCATTGCAAGAAAGATCAATCTAGTAGGCCAAACCAAACTGATAATTCGAAGAGACTTGCAAAGCTACCAATCATACATAAAAGAATTCAGAAGATTCAAATATTGTTCATAGATAAGCTTGATCATAAACCCACAATTCATCGGTCTCAACAAACACACCGCAAAAGAAGATTACATCGAATAAATCTCCACGAGAGAGGGGGAGAACATTGTATTGAGATCCAAAAAGAGAGAGAAAGCCATCTAGCTACTAACTATGGACCCAAAGGTCTGAGGTAAACTACTCACACTTCATCGGAGAGGCTATGGTGTTGATGTAGAAGCCCTCCATGATGGATGCCCCCTCCGGCGGAGCTCCGGAACAGGCCCCAAGATGGGATCTCGTGGGTACAGAAGGTTGCGGCGGTGGAATTAGGTTTTGGCTCCGTATCTGATCGTTTGGGGGTACGTAGGTATATATAGGAGGAAGAAGTACGTCGGTGGAGCAACAGGGGGCCCACGAGGGTGGAGGGTGCGCCCTGGGAGGGTAGGCGCGCCACCTACCTCGTGGCTTCCCTGTTGGTTGCTTGACGTAGGGTCCAAGTCTCCTGGATCATGTTCGTTCCAAAAATCACGTTCCCGAAGGTTTCATTCTGTTTGACTCCGTTTGATATTCTTTTTCAGAGAAACTCTGAAATAGGCAAAAACAACAATTCTGGGTTGGGCCTCCGGTTAATAGGTTAGTCCCAAAAATAATATAAAAGTGAATAATAAAGCCCAATAATGTCCAAAACAGAAGATAATATAGCATGGAGCAATCAAAAATTATAGATACATTGCAGACGTATCACCAGACGAGGGCCCTGCCTTGCACCTCCCTCGACCATCGTTGGGGGCGACCGGAAACCAGGACGACATCAAGGGGCAAAGGGGACGCTAGCGGCACCCTCGGCGACTACGGGTCCTCTGCCGGGGGTAGGCTCTGGAGCACCTCCACGGCAGAGGGCCTACCTTCGGGAGATGCCTTGCTCTGCGTGACGCTGGGAAGGGCCTTTGTCCTGGCTTCCTTCCTGCAGCCCCCAGTGTGCCCCCCTGGCGGCAGAGAGGCCGACGAGCTGGGGCCGTCATCTTCTGCGGCGACCTGATTATCCTGCGCACCATGGTTAGCGTATGCCTACTCCTAGGGAATTAGTGGTACCCTGTAGCTTTTGTCGCCTGCGCGGTTGTTGAGGCTTCCGGAGGGCTCCTGAAAGGTGCCGGCTTCTAGCGCCTCCTTCTCCCAGCCCGGCTCGAGGAACGAGCCAGGGTCGTCTTCCAGCATGTACTCCCGGTCCACCATGCGGGGCACGTAGGCCTCTGAGGCCGCGGCCTCGAAGACCTCGCCGTAGTGCCCTATGCTCCATGTCACCCGACCTAGCATGCCATCTTGAGGATGGTAGGGTTGCATCCCGGTTGGACCGTAGGTGGCAGTGCTTGTGCCCGCGCCCACCAGAGGTGGCGTGGGCGCGAGCGGGCGTCCAGCTCCGTTGATTACGCCGGTGTCCATGAAGCCTGGTGGTGCGCCTGTGGACGCGCGGGCGCAGCATGGTCCGCCATGCGACCCGGCCGCAGCTTGTGGCGTGAGCACAGAGCAGAAGGTGGCGCTCCTGAAGCCGCGGCGTCCAAGAGCTCGGCGACGCGCTCTAGCAAAGCATCCCGGCCGCTCTCCATTAACCGACATCGTAGCAGCTCTCGAGCCACTGTGAGCACGGCCCTAGTGTTTGCCTGCTCCCGTTGGGTGTGCGGCGCTATGGCGGCAGCGTGGCTTGAGGCCCTTGCGGCCGCTCACGCTTGTCGTGGAGTAAGAGCAGATGGCGAGTGACCGCGCCGCCCATGCCTCGCGGTGTTTGGTGGTGCGTGTGCTGCCTAGGGAGCAGAGTTGAGGTGTTCTTGAACGGGTGGCGCCGCCCGGGCTGGCCAGGTTGCCCAGCGGTCGGCGTTGGTCCTCGAGTCACCGGACATCGAAGCCACGGAGTGTCGGGGAATCAGCGGGTGGATCGACCGGCGGAAGGAGAGCTCCGGCGCACCCCTACCTGGCGCGCCAAATGTCAGATCTCGGGTTCCGGCAAAACCCTCAAGGTTTGGACACTAGGGTGCACACAAAGATCTCCCCCTACCGATCCACGCCCTAACCTCGCTACGATCTCAGAGGCTAGCTCGACGAACTCGCAACACAAGGGACACAAGATTTATACTGGTTTGGGCCACCGTTGTGGTGTAATACCCTACTCTAGTGTGGTGGTGGTGGATTGCCTCTTGGGCTGAGGATGAACAGTACAAGGGGAAGAACAGCCTCCTGAGGTGAGGTGTTCTTATGCGTGGCGAAGTTGTGTGAGTGAGGATTACTCAAGATGAGATGCCTCCTACTATGGTGGCTAGTCCTATTTATAGAGGCCCTGGTCCTCTCCCCAAATATTGAGTGGGAAGGGAGCCAACAACGGCCAATTTGAAAGGGGACAGCTAGTACAGCTTATCCTGACTAAAGGTGGTCTTCGCCTGCCAAAGGGTCTGATGGTGACGCCATCTTGGGCTCCACGGTGAGACCTCCGTCTTGCCGTCTTGCTGTCTTGGTATCGTTGCACCGATATGGAAACCTTTGCTTGACGCCTCGGTACTCCTCGCCTGTGCTTGCCTCCTTAGCACCGAAGAGGAAACAAGGACACTGTGCGTGCTGGCGCCCGCCTGGCCTTGGTTGTCACGGCTCACGTCACGAGAACCTGGCGAGGTTTGCCTTGCCTTGATCTCTCTGCCCCTCGCGAGCTAGCCTGGTGAGACTGCTCCCGAGGAGGTCTTGCGTCGTCCGCCTCACGAGGCTTGGCCCCTCGCGAGGGTCTTGAATGCTTGTGGGTGAAGATGGGCCGTACGGGCCTGCTCGCAGAGCCACTCCGTGGGCCGCAGACAGGCAAGTCTGGGGACCCCCGTTCCCAAAACACCGACAAATGTGACTAATGAGTTAGTTACGGGATGATGCATTATGGAACGAGTAAAGAGACTTGCCGGTAAAGAGATTGAACCAGTTATGAAGATATCGACGATCGAATCTCGGGTAAGTAACATACCGATGACAAAGGGAATAACATATGTTGTCATAACAGTTCGACCGATAAAAGATCTTCATAGAATATGTGGGAGCCAATATGAGCATCCAGGTTCCGCTATTGGTTATTGACCAGAGAGGTGTCTCGGTCATGTCTACATAGTTCTCGAACCCGTAGGGCTGCACGCTTAAAGTTTGATGAAGATTTGTATTATGAGTTATGTGTTTTGGTGACCGAAGATTGTTGGAGTCCAGGATGAGATCACGGACATGACGAGGAGTCTTGAAATGGTTGAGAGGTAAAGATTGATATGTTTGACGATAGTATTCGGGCACCGGAATGGTTCCGGAGTGTTTCATATATTTTTCGGAGTACCGGAACCCCCCGGGGAAAGTAATGGGCCTCATGGGCCATAGAGGAGAGAGAGGGCAGCCCACAAGGGGGTGGCGCCCCCCCATGGGGAGTCTGAATTGGACAAGGGGAGGGGGTGCAGCCCCCCTTTCTTTCTCCCTATCCCTCTCCTTCCCCCTTCCCCCTCTGAAAGAAGGAAGGGGGAGGCCGAATAGGACTTGGAGTCCTAGTGGGAGTCCTCCCCCTTGGGGGCGCGCCTAGGCTAGACCTCTCCCTCTCCCTCCTTTATATACAGGGGCAGGGGCACCCCAAAGCACATCAATTGTTTCTTAGCCGTGTGCGGTGCCCTCCTCCACCGTTTACTCCTCCTGTCATATTGCCGTAGTGCTTAGGCGAAGCCCTGCGCGGATCACTTCACCATCACCATCACCATGCCGTCGTGCTGACGAAACTCTCCCTCGACACTTTTCTCGATCAAGAGTTCAAGGGACGTCATCGAGCTGAACGTGTGCGGAACTCGGAGGTGCCGTACGTTCGGTACTTGATCGGTTGGATCGCGAAGACGTTCGACTACATCAACCACGTTAAACTAACGCTTCCGCTTTCGGTCTACGAGGGTACGTGGACACACTCTCCCCCTCTCATTGCTATGCATCTCCTAGATAGATCTTGCATGATCGTAGGATTTTTTTTGAAATTGCATGCTACGTTCCCCATCAGGCGGGTTACCCAGGTTCAGGCCACCTTGCAGTGTAAAACTCTACGTCCTGCTTGGTTGCGATTGCACTAGTGGAAGAGGGAGTACAAGGTTTGGGGTGTAGGGTCCGATCCTTTCAACAGCGGCACCCTTCCCTCCTTTTATATCTGACTTGGTCCACTTCCCCCAAAAACATTGGTGGGAAGGGTTGCCACACAAAGGCAAGTTTGAAGGGGGACAGTGGCGCAGTCTATCCGGACAAAAAGGGTGGTCTTTGCCTTCAAAGAGACCGTCCATGATGCGCCGGTGGGCTCGGGGATGACCTGTGCCCTGCGCGCGCACCGTCTTGGTCTTCTTTCACCGATCGGGCAACCGTTGGGGGTTGCTTTGGGAACTGAATTGCTGGCCTTGCTCCCTTAGCACAAAAGGGGAAATCCTCTTCATCCACACTTGCTGGCATGGCATCTGCCGCCGTTCATCGCCGTGTGCGTCACCCACATGATGGACATGAGACCGTGCGACTAAGTCGAACAACCCTCGCCTCGCATGCCTCAGGGAGGGTGCCTCGGGAGGCCGCCTCGCGCGGCTCTTGGTGAAGCCGCTGAGCGAGATGCCCGCTCCCTGAGGAGGGGTCCTTAGGTGGCCAGGGCCACATGAGGGTCTTGCTCATGGTACCTTCTGGTGCACCTCTTGTCGGGCCCTGGCCATGCGCCGCGTCCTGGGCCAAAGGCAGACGGGCCTGGATACCCAGGGTTCCACAGGCCTGACAACCCATAGCTACCTTAACAAAGGCCAAAACCCTTCCCACATGTAGCTGCATTCCCTGAGCACCTTGCCGGACGTGCACTCCTTGTAGCTGGACTCATATACACAATCCAATAGACAAAGCAGGAGTAGGGTTTTATGCTTGACAAGCGTCCCTAACCTGGGTAAACACCATGCATTCTCTACTGACCCTGCTCTTTGTGCCTATCGATTCCCTCGCCCAAACCACAAAAGGGATCGCCTTGATCCCATAGATGGTCGTACCTGCACACGACAGAAAGAATGCTTGGGGTCCAGAGAATAAGCATATTATGGTTGAAGTCCAAAAGAATGCGGAGATGATCCAGCATGTATTCAAAGAAATTCAGAGTTTAAAGGAGGTCCTGATTAACATCATGGAGGGCAAGCCCACAACTTTCTCACCATCATCACCGAAGAAAGAAACTTGAGTACATGGGTATGGGCACCGCCCTTGGTTTGTTCCAAGCTTTGAGGAGGTGCCCCGGTATCGATATCGTATCACCATCACTTTTACCATCATTATCTATCTTAGTTCGGTCCCTAGTTATTTCATGATTTAGAAGAATAAAGTTTTAGTATGATTTAGTTTTGAGTGCTTGTTCCGTGATCTATCTATCTATGTAATCGAGTGTGAGAGTTATATAATAAAGAGTAGTTTACGTTTTGTTGTTTTACTTTCTTGCTTTTATCTTAGCAATGAAAAGAATAGAAGCATCATATGCCAATCCCATGGGGAGTAATGACTTCACATAAAGAAGTATAGTTGATAAAATTTGTTGGAAGTTAACAAACATAGCATTGGTCATTGATGCAATTCATGTCTGTATTTTATTTTTATCGACACCCCTCTCTCTCTCTCTCTTTCTCTAAACATGTGGTCATGATTATCGATTTTGGCTTTCGCTTGAGGACAAGCGAGGTCTAATCTTGGGGGAGTTGATACGTCCATTTTGCATCATGTTTTCCTACTATTTCTTATAATGTTTGAGTTATTATTTAACTTTATGAAGCAATTCTAATGCCTTTTCTCTCAGTTTGCAAGTTTCACATGAAGAGGGTGATAGCCGACAACTGGAATTTTGGGCCTTAAAGAGCTACAACAAAGATAGATTTTTTGCAGAGCCCCAAACAACCTGAAAATTTACAGAGAATTATTTTGGAATTAATAAAAAATACTAGCGAAAGAAATACCAGGAGGGGACCCACCAGAGAGTCACGAGCTTAGGGGGCGCCCCCCTAGGGCGCACCGGGTGAGCTCGTGACCCCACCAGCAAGCCTTCAGGGCCCATCTTCTCCTATATGGTGCTATTTTCCCGATAAAAACAAGAGAAGACTTTCGGGAGGAAGCGCCACTGTCTCGAGGCGGAGCCTAGGCAGGAGCACTTTTGCTCCTCGGCGAAGTGATTCCATCAGGGATACTTCCCTCCGAGAGGGGGAAATCGAAGCCATCGACATCACCAATGACCCTCTCATCGTGGGAGGACCAATCTTCATTAACATATTCACCAGAACCATCTCATCTCAAACCCTCGTTCATCTCTTGTATTCAATATTTGTCCCAAAACCTCATATTGGTACCTGTGGGTTGCTAGTAGTGTTGATTACATCTTGTAGTTGATGCTAGTTGGTTTATTTCATGGAATATTATATGTTCGGATCCTTAAGCATATCCAATACACCTCTGATCTTGAACATGAATATGATTTGTAAGTAGTTACTTTTGTTCTTGAGGACATGGGGGGAATCTTGTTACAAGTAATCACGTGAGGTTGGTATTCGTTTGATATTTTGATGACATGTTTGTTGTTCTTCCATTAGTGGTGTCATGTGAACGTCAACTACATGACACTTCACCATACTTGGGCCTAAGGGAAGGCAATATGGATTAATAATTATATGATATTTGATACGTCTCCAACGTATCTATAATTTATGAAGTATTCATGCCATGTTTACAACAATTCTATATGGTTTTGGTATGATTTGAGTGGAACTAACCGGATTGACGCTGTTTTCAGCAGAACTACCATGGTGTTGTTTTTTGTGCAGAAATCAAAGTTCTCCAAATGAGCTGAAACTTTTTGATGATTTTTTGGAACAATAGAGGCACTAGAAGCTTTGTGGGGGGGGGGGGGCAGAAGGTGAAGGAGGTGGCCACCACCCACTAGGGCGCACCAAGGGCCTTCCCATGTTTTGGTGGGTGGTGGGCCCCTCATGGCCCGTCTTAGCGTGAAACCAACGCCAAAAAATCCTATAAATAAAGAAACCCCCAAAAATAGCCCTAGATCAGAAGTTTCGCCGCCGCAAGCCTCTGTAGCCACAAAAAACAAATCTAGACCTTGTTCCGGCACCCTGCCGGAGGGGGAAATCATCACCGAAGGCCATCTTCATCATCCCGGCGGCCACCATGATGAGGAGGGAGTAGTCCACCCTCGGGGCTGAGGGTTTGTACTAGTGGCCATGTGTTTAATCTCTCTCTCTCTCTCTCTCGTGTTCTTGATTTGGCACAATCTTGATGTATCGCGAGCTTTGTTAATATAGTTGGATCATATGGTGTTTCCCCCTCTCTATCTTGTTGTGATGAATTGAGTTCTACCTTTGACACTTCACTTTTATCGGATCGAATACTTTGTTGGATTTGAGAGCACTTGATGTTTGTCTTGGCACTCAACTCGCGGATTCCTGAGGTGACATTGGGGTAATCTATGCATAGGGGTTGATGCACGTTTTCGTCCTTGTTTCTTTGGTAGAAATCTTGGGACACTCTTTGAGGTTCTTTTTGTTGGATTGAGTATTGTGAATCTGAAATTGTTTGATGCATATCATATAATGAACTCACGGATACTCATGGTGACATTGGAGTATCTAGATGACATTAGAGTTGGTTGATGTGTATCGTATGGTGTTATTTTAGTATGAACTCTTGGGCTATTTGTGACACTTATAGGAATAGCTCTATAGATCAATCGGAAAGGATAACTTTGAGGTGGTTTTGTACCCTACAAACAATTTCTTCTTATGTTCTCCGCTAGATAAGAACTTTGGAGTGATTCTTCATCGCACGTTGATGGATGGTTATATGATCCAATTATATTAGCATTGTTGAGAGATTTCACTAGTGAAAGTATGAACCCTTGGCCTCATTTTCAAGCATTGCAATACCGTTTGTGCTTACTTTTGTTACTTGAAACCTTGCTATTTTTATTGTTCCTATTAGAAAAATCAATATCTACTATCATTATTACACTTGTATCACCATCTCTTTGCCAAACTAGTGCACCTATACAATTTAATTATCATTGTATTTGGTGTGTTGGGGACACAAGAGACTCTTCGTTATTTGGTTCCAGGGTTGTTTGAGTGAGACCATCTTTATCCTACGCCTCCCACGGATTAATAAACCTTAGGTCATCCACTTGAGGGAAAATTTCTACTGTCCTACAAAACTCTGCACTTGGAGACCCAACAAGAGTCTATAAGAATAAAGTTGTGTAGTAGACATCGATGGGTTACGAGAGTGAAAGAAGCTTAAACCCTAGTTTATGCGTTATTCTGTAAGGGGCTGATTTGGATCCATATGTTTCATGCTATGGTTAGATCTATCTCAATTCTTCTTTCGTAGTTGCGGATGCTTGTGAGAGGGGTAATCATAAGAGGGTTGCTTGTTCAAGTAAGAAAAACACCCTAGCACCGGTCCACCCATATATCAAAGTATTAAAGTGGCGAATGTGAATCAACTAAACATGATGAACATGACTAGATGAGGGTCCCCATGTGTCCTCGAGAATGCTTTGCTTGCTATAAGAAGTAATTCCGGCTTGTACTTTGCTACAAAATGGATTGGGCCACCTTGCTGCACCTTTGTTACTATTGTCACTTGTTACTTGTTATGAATGACCTTGCTACAAAACTATCTGTTACCGCTACTTTTAGTACTTGTAGAGAATACGTTCGTGAAAACGACTTATCATCTCCTTCTGCTCCTCATTGGGTTTGACACTCTTACTTATCGAAAGGACTATGATTGATCCCCTATACTTGTGGGTGATCATGGTAGAACCGCACCACCCAAATTTGGAGCACTGCCTGGCCCAAGGGAATCACCCCTCGGGCAGTAGTTCTTCGTAAACCACCGAACAACTAGTACAACCGCCATGGTATGCGGTACAATTGCCTTGTCAGTAACAGACGGAAGAAATAGGTTAGAACGAACCTACCATAACTTTAGCAGACGAACTCACATTTTAACAAACTCAATCTTGATAGAGATCTTTAGAACAAGCAAGAGTACTGTAGAAATGTGAAACCTCCATAAGCGAAGAACCGGCAAAAACTCCAACATCGAAAACATAATAGAAGATGCATATGAAATCCGTTTTTGATGAACTTGAGCTTGTCATGAAGATAACCACAAGGTCCAAAGCTTCACATAGAGAAAAAATCTAAACAAGAACCAAGAAAGATGATGCCAAGGATGCAAAGATTTGAGCTCTCTACAAACGAACACTACTCACTCGAGAGCCCCCCTTGATAGTACGACTATCGATCATATAACTCGGCTCCCAACTTACACCATGAGACTGGTAAGATAGAAAACCTATCAAGGTTATACCTTTGCCTTGGCATACTCCACTTGATCTATATGATGATGATCGTGACCTCGTCAAGTTGGACCACCTTTCTTGATTGCGCTGGCTCGATGAAGACTAGTAAATTGCTCCCCCATACTCCACTATGGGTAAGCCTCTCTTAGGCACATCTTCACATGTACATCATCACTAGAATGGACGGAAAGCTTTAAACATGTGATATCTTCATGATGCTCCGCTTGAACTTGCACAACACAACCTTGATGATGATCACCACTTGACATCATCCTCCATGGATTATATACGGTCTTCCTTTTGATGCAAGCCCATGGAAACATACCTAACCCCACAAAGAAACCTCACATAGATCATGGGTTAGTACACAAAGCACAAGACAATGCTTACCATACCGTGAGATAACTTGAGCCCACTTGGTACATCTTGTATGCTTTGTGTGTTGATCAACTTGAATCCACTCTTTGTATTTAGTCTTGATCTACCTTGTATCATATCTTCTCTCTTCATAAAGATGATGTCTTGAAGGTAAACATGAATGTTCACACACTATTCTTCTTCAAGACATGCTTGCAATAGTCTCAACTCTCACATGACCAATATTTGGATAACTCCTTGAATAGCACCTTGGTCAACACATAATCTCCTTCTTTCAACCTTGAATTTAACATATGGTCTTCAAGCATTGCTTATGGACAAACCTTAAAGTGTAACTCAAAGCAACCATTAGTCCATAGGGATTGTCATCAATTACAAAAAATCCAAACATGGGGGCGCCATCACTACTGCAGGATGGTCCAAACGTGACAGTACAGTTAGAGACCCTTCGACGAAACTGTGTGTGATGCATTAATCGCAAACAATGATGTAATAAAATCGTCAAAAAGGATACAAAACGTTTGCGATGGCGGAGACAACAAACACGTTTCAGATTATAGTTACGTGTGCGATGCATGGCATACAGTTCACTCAAGTGAACTGTTTGCGATGAGCATAACAATAGAAAGGGGTAGCCAGATGAAGGTGAGTGCGATATACGACATACTGTTTGCCCGGGTGAACTGTTTGTGATTAGGCAACACAACAGAAATAGTCGGGTAGATCAAGGTGTGTGTGCGATTGATGACATAAAGTTCACTCGGATGAACTGTTTGCGATTAGGCAACACGACAGAAACGGTGAGCCAGATCAAGGTGTCTGTGATTGATGCCATACACTTCACACGGATGAACTATTTGTGATTAGCCACAACAAACAGAAACAGTTAGACAGATCAAGGTGTGTGCACTAGACGGGCATACATTCTAATTAAAAGAAGAGTGTGTGATGGTAATAACGAGCGCACATGGTTGATGGAACAAGTCGTGAGCTGACATCGCCTATTGCGGTGCACCCTATGGTGCAAACGCCATGTACGCGGCCGAGAACGTGTGCCCACGTTACGCCATCCGGGAATCATGCCGCACTTCGAAACTAGAACCATCAATGAATTTTGAGCTTGCGTCCTGTCACTTTCCAAATTACTACCACGCTATATTTAATTGCAAACCTTTTCACACCGATCAAAACCTAAACGATTTCCCACTTAATTAGGAGTGTATTAGTACTCGGTTTTAAATACTACCTACTACAAGATGACTGCACATTCCTCCTCAACTCCTCATCCACAAAAACAAACAAGTCTTTCATCGTTGTTCCCTTGCGTCTACCATGGTTCACATGAGTTCTGGGTCAAGAAATTACTACCAGGGAGAGGCGAGCATGGAAGTGGAAGCACGAGAGATGTCCTGCCTCGCCGCGAAGCAGCCGACATGTCCCGCCGCATCGCCGTAGCAGCACAGAGGTCCCGCCACGCTGCCGAAGCAGCACAGAGGCCCCGTCGCACCATCAATGCAGCAGACTGGTCTGGTCGTGCCGCGGAAGCAGTAGAGATGTCCCGCCGCGCCGTGGATGTAGCAGAGAGTTCCTCTCGCGCCGCGGCGGCCTGGAAAAATGTCTCGTGGGTAGGCGGGGACTCTCACAGGCGCATGCGCGCTATGCTCAATGACCTGATGGATCGGATCTCTGGCTGGATGAAGTTGGAGGATGAGATGAATGCCTTGTTTGAAAATGCTACCAGCGTCATCCGGGGACTAGGGGAGGAGAAGGTGAAGCTCTGCACCGAGCGCGACCTACTACGGGTGAAGATTGCCGGAAGGGCGAAGGAGCATGAGGAGACCACTACCTTGTTGAAGAGGACGGGCGTCATCCTCAAGAAACTTATGGACGAGAATGTCATGCTCCGCATCAAGCGTGAGAGGCTGGTGGAGGAATCTGTGGATGCTACCAAGCAGCATACTGAGGACATGAAAGAGAACATCGCCGCTCGCCACGAGAACTAGTCTCCGCGGCCTGCAGCAACGCATCAAGAAAGTAGAGATCAGTGAGCCAGATCGTTGTCTGCATCTTCCTTCTTCTTTTGCCCTTGTGTATTTCGGGTGTTGCCACATGTGGCATTTTAATTATCTTCCTAAATATGCAAGGCAATTATTATCCACTGTCATCGTCCTTATATTCATACCAGTCTTGCTATAAGTCGCAGTCGATGCTATATATGTCCGTCAGATCTTACATCAAGATCCATGCAAAAAATTATTTTTAGATTTTCTTTTTCTCTCATAAATCTCAGTCGGGTGAGACATAGCACTGGTACAGCAAGCTGCTATACAAACGTTTTTTAACCCCTTTCTGCGACGGCCTTTTGAACAGTAGCCTAGTGAGTGTGGGCGATAGGGGGTCCTTCCCACATGACCCAGAAACCATCGAGGATGGGGAGTAGCAATGCATACGCTATGCATAACTAAGTGTATGCGTTGCCGACATGTATCCCAAACGCGAGTCTTCAGACAACTGTTTGTGATATCTCGCATATCCCAAACGCTCCATCCTTGCTACCCATTTGTGCTTGCATTACCATCGCAGTCGGTCTTCTATGGTAATACATTTACGATGCACGCCCCATCACAAATAGTTCACTATTATAGAACGTTTATGATAGGCAGACAATCACAAAAATTTACTTTCCCTCGACTTATGTGAAGCTTGAATATATCCCACACGATTCATCCGTCCTACCGGTGTCAGATGAGGGCCTATCGCACGCGTTCTTCTATGAGCAAACGCTTACGATGTTCACAACATCATAAACAGACAAGGAAGTGAGCCTAGCTCACTTGGCTAGTGGAGTGGATGTACAACCCAGCCACCCAGGTTCAAGTCCTCACGGGCGCGAATTTGGGTTCTTATTATTAAAAAAAACTCACTTTGGGGGGCTTCCCCTACCGCTTTCTTTCAAAAAACATCATAAACAGACCGTAATTTCGAGCGTGTGTGATAAGGTGACTTTCGCAAACATTTAATAAGAAGGAACTATATGTGCGCTACTATTGTTAATCTCACATGTTTTTTCTGGGTTGATCGTGTGTGCAGTAGAGATTGATCGCGGACGTAGTGGATCCGAGAAACATGTATGGTCTCCACATTTATCGTAGACGTTTTTTGCTTTCGCAAACTGTGTGCAGTGTAATCCCTAATTAAATCCCTACATTTAAAAATCACAGATTTTGAATTTGAAAGTAGGAAATCACTTATTTCATATCGAACCATGCTTATTGCAAATATAGGTTCATGCACGAATGCAAAATTCGACGCACAGGTGCATATATTGAAGAACTACAGAAGCACCAAGTAAAGAATGATGAACCACAGTTGTACTAAAGACTGTAAAGAAAGAGGTGAAAGACCTTCTGGTTGCTGGAGAAGCTGAAGCGGAATGCCCATATTGTGCCCTCCTCCATGCGTAATGCGCGCACGACTCTAGGCCAACCCCTTGTGTTGGCAGCCCGCCCATCCTTCACTATCTCCATTTGGACTTCTCGATGCTCATTGTAGTCTCGATGAAATACTTTAACCTTCATTGCGTGTCCATCAATCATGTACTTTGCGAGGTAATCTTGAGTAAACTGCTTTGGGAACCACTGCAAATGAAAAATATCCAGACATTATTGTCTAACAACTCATTATGGGAAGTAAAAAGAGAAGGCTGCAGAGTTTGTAGTTACCATCCTACAGCTCACTGTTGTGTTGGATAGAGCGTAAACAAATAATTTGATTGCCACCGTTCGTATCTTTTTGCTAATAATCCTTATCAGTTTCCTCACTTGATGCTGGTTCCTGAATATCTCCTTGCCCCATACACAAAAAGGGTCGATGCATGGATCTTTGTGTTGGGGAACGCGACAGAAAACAAAAATTTTGGTATAGCGAGCACGCCCAGGACCACTATGGAGACTGCAAACAAGGTTTGATCTGATCCGTACCGACTCGAAGCGCAGCGGAAGAAGAGTCGGTGGAGATCGTCGGTGCAGATCCCCGCAGCTAGGATTTACAACCTCCCAACCGCGAGGATGTACTCCCTCTCCGGACAGCCCTTCGGGAGGCGGTCGGACAGTCCCCCGGGCGATGTCGCGGACAGCCCTTCGGGAGGATCCTTGAAACTCGGACGGTAACTCGGACAGCCGTTCGGGAGGATACTCGAACAGCCCCTCGGGCAAAAGATCAAAACTAAAATCTCTCTACGGGGTTGCACACATACGGTCTCAGCTATCCGGCAGGGCTTCGCCGTCCAGAACTAGTTCCTGCCGGAACCCAGACAGCCTTTCGGCTCTACGAAACTATTTCACTGGGAGGGAGAGAGAAGCCAGACAAGTCATTGCATGTGTATGAGAGCAAGGGATGAAGAGATGGCAGCCCTCACCTCCTCTATTTATAGGAAACCCAAGGGGTAGTGTGCCTCCACAAATTTACCAAAAAACCCATGCATTAGGTCACACATGAGGGTTTTATGGTCAAAATGGGATGCCATGTGGAGCTCCAAGGAGCTCCACCATGCTTGGCTGGCCACCCCCATGGGGGCCCCCATGAGGGGCTTCCTTGGCCCCCAAGCCCTTCTAGAAGCCTTTTTGCAAAAGCCCTAAAAGGTGGCTTTCCAAAAAATACCCATAAAGTGATTTTCACTATTCACGATGACTTTTTTCAGCGTCCATTCGAACTGAAAATATTTATGTGGGCTTAGAACATTTCCAGTACCCACTAAAATAATTTTCAACGTGTTCCGAAACAATTCCGGTTTAGTGATTTTCATCTGCGAAACGCATCTGAAGTGGCTCCGGCAGCTCCGAAACATTTCCTGTTTTTATCCTGGAAAATTCCAAAAAGTTTCCAGAATGATTCTGGCACCCTCCAAGAATTATCAGGCATGTGCTGAAACCAATTTGACTTAATAGTATATCCCGAAACAACTTTTCGGTTTCACCGAAACTCATCCGATGACCTCTCTCTGCGGAACTTTTCCGCTGTCCGAAACCTTTCCCGTGTCCGAAACTTTTCCGGTGATTTTCTCTCAGACTCCGCGTCTAGTATTCAGCAGATAGATGACCCTTAAGCGTGTGACCCTATAGGTTCGATGAAGTATAGACATGACCCGGAACCCCTTCCGATCAATGATCAACATCGGAGCCGTGGACACCCATATTGACCCCTATACCCACACGAATAAATATTCGAGTGAACCTCCAGTTGCAGTGAGGTATTCCTGTTGCTTCACGATATGTCACAAACACCCGAGGTGAGATTTGTTGCATCCCCGTGGACGAACAATTTGTCCACCATGCAAGTTACCTCGTTACCGGTTCTGTTCTCTTTTCTCGTTTCCGTGTTCCGGCATCCCAGTGATCAAATCACAAGGTGTCTGGCCAAACGATTATGGATACCATAACACCGAGAGGGCCCGAGAATATCTCTCCATCGTCGGAGGAGCAAATCCCAATCTTGAGCTATCTCGTTACTTGCCATACTTTTCAGTGAACCCGTAAGCCGCCGTAATAGCCACCCAGTTACGGATGACGTTTAACAAACCCCAAAGTTCACGAAGCAAGTACGAAGGAACTCGATACTCTCATGGTCTAAGGAATTATGCAAACATTAACTATCTCTGTGTTATTAACCATAAACTTGTGACGAAAAGAATCTCATAGCATAACATCAATTTGGGTCGATTCAACACAAGTGTTCTACCAACATCGCGCCCTCAGAAGTGCCAGCATAGACATGCCCATGATCAGGAAAACAGGATCATCATGCAATACATGAGCCAGTCTTAGAGGCGAGACTAGGAATACATTTTACCGTTTAGTATACCACACGTGCACATGAGTTTCCCTCCGAGCCTTGTGGATATTGCAGACTCGAGAATCATTGCAGTTATAGCATGGAAGCTAAACATTCATTACAAACTTTGGAGATACAAAATAACTGTTATTACTGCCTCTAGGGCATATCTCCTACACTTTTCCAAGGACATATGTACCTACAAGCAAAAAAGTCAATATTCGAAGCTACAAAGTATCCAGGCATGGATCTATATGCCCTACATTATGGAACCACGGGGGGAGTTAAAGCCGAGGGATGAAACTAACCTCGGCGGAAAATGTTGGCCACTCCCGTTGTTGTCCTGCATAAGTAGTGGAAAGGCATGATAAGTACAACAACCTTAACATCAAACAAATATAGCCAAGGTAAACAACATCATTTCCAAATGATAACTTGAATGTGTTGGTTTCAGCATGCTATTAAAGCGGATGTAAAATGGAAGGGAATGTTACCTACAACAGGCTTAACAGCCACCAAATATTGCAATTCAAACCGGTATTGTTTAAAATCAATAGAACGTAGCTCATGCTTAAACATCACTGGATAAATGTGTTAAACTGAAATAAAGGGCATGTGTTAACTACACCAGGCATAACTAGAACCACATATATCCGTTCAAACTGGTATTGACAAAATCGAGCTGCACAGTTCCGACTTGCACATAATGAACATCACATTGTGATTGACTGAAATAAACAAGGCATAAATGATCAGTATAACAAGCAAATATAGCCATTGAAAACTAGACAAAGTCTCACTACAACCAACCTAGCAAAGAAATATAGATAAACAGGGCATATGCTTGAAAACTGGACAAATGCTCACTACAACCAACCTAACAAGCAAATACAGATAAACAAGGCATCTGTTTGAAAACTGGACAAATGCTCACTAGAACCAACCTAACAACCAAATACAGATAAACAAGGCATCTACTTGATAACTGGACAAATGCTCACTGCAACATACCGAACAACCAAATACAGATAAACAAGGCATCTACTCACCATAAACAACCAAATATAGCCATTCGTGAAACTGAAGTGGACAATTCATACCTAAACATCACATAGCCCTATTTAACATTACATTTTCTCATAACTGAAATAATTAAACATGACACAGTTAAAACACTCCACGGTAAAAGCTACTACAACAAAGGGTATGGGCTGGCTAGCTACAAAAGGTAAGAGTTGCTGGTAGGATGTTGCCTCACATGTTATGGACGGGATCCTTCCAGTTGGAAGATCACAGACCCATGGTGCGCTCTCTGATGTCGCACATGGGATGTTCCACCTTGGAAGAACCTTTGTGGGTGCCCTCCTCGTGGTTGTGGTCAATGAGATCTGACTTGGCAAATGAGGATCCCAAGCCGCCGCCGTAGAACGTGTCCTTCAGAAATGACAAAATGGGCTCAATGGCGTACAAGGATCGCAATCCTTGACTGCATGGCAGAGGAGATCAGCGGCAGGGCCTTCGAAGAGATCGACGGCGGTTGAACCGGAGAGGTTGGGGATGGACCACTTAACGTGTGACATGGCCTGTATGAATCCGTCGCTGCCAACGAGCTTGATGTACCGGAACCTCAAATTCGTACCTGTGGATGACTAGTAGTGTTGATTACATCTTGTAGTTGATTACAATATGGTTTATTTGGTGGATATTATATGTTCAGATCCATTATGCTATTTAATACCCGTCTGATCTTGAGCATGAATATCATTTGTGAGTAGTTACCTTTGTTCTTGAGGTCATGGGAGAAGTCACGTTGCAAGTAATCATATGAATTTGATATGTGTTCGATATTTTGATGATATGTATGTTGTGATTCCCTTTGTGGTGTTATGTGAACGCCGACTACATGACACTCCACCATTTTTGGGCCTAAGGGAATGCATTGTGGAGTAGTTATTAGATGATGGGTTGCTAGAGTGACATAAGCTTAAACCCTAGTTTATGCGCTACTTCGTAAGGGTCCGATTTGGATCCATATGTTTAATGCTATGGTTAGATTTTAAGTGGATGCTTGCGAGGGGGTTAATCATAAGTGGGAGGCTTGTTCAAGTAAGAACAGCACCCAAGCACCAGTCCACCCACATATCAAATTATCAAAGTAGTGAACGTTAATCAAACCAACATGATGAAAGTGACTAGATGAAATTCCCATGTGCCCTCAAGAACGGTTTGCTTATTATAAGAGACCGTTTTGGCCTGCTCTTTGCTTCAAAAAGGATTGGGCTACCTTGCTGCACTTTATTTACCGTTACCATTACCTGTCCGTTACAAATTATCTTGCTATCAAACTACCTGTTACCGACAATTTCAGTGCTTGCATAAATTACCTTGCTTAAAACCACTAGTGTGTGATTTGTTCCTTCTGCTCCTCATTGGGTTTGACACTCTTACTTATCTAAAGGACTACGATTGATCCCCTATACTTGTGGGTCATCAGGGTAGTGTGTGATTTGTTCAAATTCTGAATGCACAACTTCGACGAGGCACCAACTACATTAGTAACATTACAAACTGAACATCGTACCCCCCAGCTAGGTTAAAGACGTACGATGTCGGTTCCGCAACTTTGAGGTGGGTGAGGTGGGGGGTTAGGGGTGTGTCTTCCAACGCATGTGCTCAAACTTGATTTGCTCTAACATAGCACACAGAGCAAGAGGAAACCATCATGGTCAAACCCTTCTTGTACGTTGCGTCAAAGGGATAGATCGTGTGGGCCTACAGATCTCAATCATTCTTCGATTTTTTAGAACAAGAAGTAACACAAAAAAAATTCTACAAATTACGAAAGCAAGGATCCCAAGGTTTATATAATCGTCATGGCACTCTAATGAAGCTTGAGATATGCAACTTCTCACTAGGTCACCCATCCGTAGACTCCTCCAGCCCCAGCACGCTTAACTTCTGTGTTCTATTTGACTCGGTTAGCGGATGGGAGGATGCCGATTGCTGGTAACACTTGCCTCATTGCCTTTAAGGCATTTCATGCTGGTCATCTTATGGAACCTACTCCCTACTCTCACACACGTTTGTGCTTTTAGAAATTGTGTGCAATATTTGCATGGCCGGTGTGTCGCCGCCTAGCCTTCTATGAGCACTGACACTGGCAGCGGGAAACCGATGGGAGAAGAGGCAGGAAACCAATGGGAGGAGGTGGGAAACGGTAGTGTGTTTGGATACATAACACCATTAATATGGAAAAAATTAGTAAAGAAGGAAGCTTGAGCTAGCACGACGCATGCGCACAGTGCTTACCCACGGGTGACAGATGGTTGACCAGAACCGCTTTAAATATTTAGGGTTCGTTTGGCCTTTTTTATACATTATAATTAAGTTTTATAAGCATTAATTTAATGTGCATAATTCAAATTAGTGCACCAAAATGGCTACAATAATCATACATGTGTCCTTCGATGCATGTTTAGGTCCGATGCAAAGAATGGGAATGACTTACAATCGTCTCGGCGTCTGGCTCGGCCTTAGACATTGAGAATCTTCGTTTTTAAATCCTCGTAAATCCAAAATTCACCAGAAAATCATGAGACTTGGCATGGTGTCATGACATGGCACATATATGTCGTGGAAAAAATTGTCCAGTTTGGGGCAAGTTTTATTACAAGCCTCTTTAAAACCGGAGCTTCTCTCAAGAAGCCTCGTGGTTCCAATGGGGAAACGTGTCCCCTTTGTGGGCGAAATGATAATCGCCTCTTCTTGCCTTGTATTTTTTACTATAGGCAACATGGAACAACATGATATCCGTGCTAAAATTTGAAATTATTCAGGGTTTCTTTGGCCTTTTTATACATTAATTGAGTTTCCTAGGCATTTAATGTCCATAATTCAAATCTAAACTAAAAATACATGCTCTAGTGCACCAAAATGGCAATAAATATCATACATGTGTCCTGGGGTGCATTTAGTTCCCATGCAAGGAATGGGAATGAATTACAACCGCCTCGACATCCTGGCTCGTCCTCAAACATTTGGAATCTCGGTTTTTATATCCCCGTAAATCCAAAGCTCACCAGAAAATCATGAAAGTTGGAATGGTGTCACAACATGGCACATATATGTCGTGGTAAAATATTGTCCAATTTGGGCCAAGCTTTATTACAAACCTCTTACAAACCAGAGCCTCTCGCAAGAACCGTCGTGGTTTCTATAGGGAAACGTGTCCCCCTTGTGGGCGAAACGATAATCGCTCCCTCTTCTCGCCTTGTATTTTCTTCTACAGGCAACATGGAAAACCGGGAGATTCGCGCTGAACTTTGAAATTATTTAGCATTCCTTTGACTTTTTTATACATTAATTGAGTTTCTAGGTATTCAGTGTCCATAATTCAAATCTGAACTACAAATACATGCTCCAGTGCACCAAAATGGCTAGAAAAATCATACATGTGTCCTTGGGTGCATGTTTAGGTCCCATGCAAGGAATGGGAATGAACTCAACCATCTTGGAGTCCTGGCTCGAAATCAAACATTGTGTATCTCGATTTTTAAATCTCCATAAATCCAAAACTCACTGATGCGGCTTGAACTACGTCAATATTTCCCCAAAGAGGAAGGGATGATGCAGCATAGCTACGGTAGGTATTTCCCTCAGTTATGAAACCAAGGTATCAATCCAGTAGGAGAACCAAGCAACACTATGTAAACGGTACCTGAACACAAAGAACAAATACTTGCAACCCGACGTGTTAAAGGGGTTGTCAATCCCTTTCGGGTAATGGTGCCAGAAATTGTCAAGTTGACGGGATAAAATTGTGATAGATTGGATAAATAGATCTCGAATAAACGCGAAATAAAAGAGCAAATAAAAAGTGCGGTAAGGTATTTTTGGATTTTTGATAATGTAGATATGGAAATAAGAGCAAATAAAAATAGATCTCAAGAGCAAATAATAGATCGGAAAGAAAATATGATAAAGATTAGACCTGGGGGAAGTAGATTTCACTAGTGGCTTCTCTCAAGAAAAATAGCATACGGTGGGTAGACAAATTACTGTTGAGCAATTGATAGAACTTCAAATAGTTATGACGATATCCAGGAAATGATCATTATAAAGGCATCAAGTCCAAGATTAGTAGACCGACTCCTGCCTGCATCTACTACTATTACTCCACACATCGACCGCTATCCAGCATGCATCTAGTGTAATAAGTTCATGGAGAAATGGAGTAATGCAATAAGAACGACGACATGATGTAGGCAAGATATATTCATGTAGGAATAGACCCCATCTTGTCATCCTTAATAGCAACGATACATACATGTCATTTCCCCTTCTATCACTGGGATTGAGCACCGTAAGATCGAACCCATCACAAAGCACCTCTTCCCATGGCAAGAAAAATCAATCTAGTCGGCCTAACTAAACCAAAGATTCGAAGAAGAAATACGAGGCTATAAGTAATCATGCATGTAAGAGATCAGAACTCAAATAACTTTCATGGATAAAATAGATCTAATCATAAACTCAAAGTTCGTTGGATCCCAACAAACACACCGCAAAAAGAGTTACATCAAATAGATCTCCAAGAGACCATTGTATTGAGAATCGAAAGAGAGAGATGAAGCAATCTAGCTATTAACTACGAACCTGAAGGTCTACAATGAACTACTCACGCATCATCGGAGAGGCACCAATGAGGATGATGAACCCCTCCATGATGGTGTCTGGATTGGATCTGTGGTTTCTGGAACTTGCGACGGCTGGAATTGTGTTTCGTCGACTCCCCTAGGATTCTTTGATTTTCGGGGTATTTATAGAGTAAAGAGGCAGTGTGGGAGGTGGCCGAGGTGGGCACAACCCACCAGGGCGCGCCTGGGCCCCCAGGCGCGCTCAGGTGGGTTGTGCTCCCCTCGGAGCCCCCCTCTGGTACTTCCTTGGCCCAACTTGTGTCTTCTGGTCCAGAAAAAATCTCCAAAAAGTTCTGCTTTGTTTGGACTCCGCTTGTTATTGATTTTCTGCAAAGTGAAAAACAAGCAAAAAAACAGCAACTGGCACTGGGCACTATGTAAATAGGTTAGTCCCAAAAATGATATAAAGTTGCTATAAAATGATTGTAAAACATCCAAGAATGATAATATAACAGCATGGAACAATAAAAAATTATAGATACGTTGGAGGCGTATCAGCATCCCCAAGCTTAATTCCTGCTCGTCCTCCAGTAGGTAAATGATAAAAACAGAATTTTTGATGTGGAATGCTGCCTAACATGTTCATCACATATTCTTTTATTTTGTAGCATGGACATTTGGACTTTTATATGATTCAAAGCAATAGTCTAGTTTTGACATGAAGATTTCAATACTCAAGCATATCAACAAGCAACCATCTCTTTCAAAATATCAACACTAAACCAAGTTATCCCTAGCCCATTATGCTCAATCATTGATCCATTCATGAAACACACTCGCATATTAGCTACACCCAATGCTCAAGTATGATCATAGTGCCCCTTAGTTGGTGCTTTATAAGAGAGGATGGAGACTCAAAATAAAAATAAAAATTGCATAAAGTAAATAGAAAGGCCCTTCGCAAAGTGAAGTAGGGATTTGTAGAAGTGCCGGAGCTCAAAAGCAAAAAAGATAGAGATAAAGCATTTTGTGTGGCATGCCTTTCCTGTCAACGAAAACGATCGAGTAGTTCCTAATACTTTCCATGCTAGATATGTCATAGGCGATTCCCAAACAGAAAATAAAGTTTATTCCTTTTTCCACCATACTTTCACATTCCACGGCTAACCGAATCCACGGGTGCCGTCCATACCAACACTTTCCAAAGAATTTATTATTTGACAACATAAAGTAAATTCATTTTTCATTTCGAGACTTGGCATCCCTAATACCTTTTCCATACTCTCGCGCAACGATAAGTGAATAAACACTCATCTTGAGAATAACACATCTAGCATGGAAAAATAGCAGCCACCTCCTACCATTTCATGAGCGGTACGAGCACACAAAAAGGAAATTTATTTTGAAAATTAGAGATGGCACATACAAATTTTCTTAGAACAGCAAAAGAATACCGCATATAGGTAGGTATAGTGGACTCATGTGGCAAAACCGGGTTTAAGGATTTTGGAAGCACAAGTAGTAATCATACTTAGTACAAGTGAAGGCTAGCAAAAGATTGAGAAGCATCCAACCAAGAAACGAAAAATCTCATAAGCGAGCATTAAGCATAACTAATACCAAATAATGCACCACAAGTAGGATATAATTTCATTGCATAACTATTGACTTTCATGCTTGCATGGGGAATCACAAACCTTAACACCAATATTCTTACTAAACCATAATTACGCATCAACATGACTCACATATCACTATCATCATATCGCAAAACTATTACAAAGAATAAAGTTTATTTTGTCCAATGATCTTCATGAAAGTTTTTATTATATCCCTCTTGAATATCTATCACTTTGGGACTAATTTCATATGTCGCTTTTGATAGCTCAAACAAACTAAGTGAAGAACATGAGCATAAAAAATTTCTTCTCTCAAAGTAATATAAGTGAAGCATGAGAGAATTTCTTAAAAAAATTACTAACTCTCAAATAAATCTAAGTGAAGCATGAGAGCATTTCTTCAAAAATAATAAAGCACACCGTGCTAAAAAGATATAAGTGAAGCACTACAGCAATTCCATAGCTCAAAAAATTTAAGTGAAGCAAATAGAGCAATTCTAACAAATCATAGTATAAAATTGGCTCTCTCAAATAGGTGTGTTCAACAAGGATACTTGACTTAAAAAAAAAGCAAAACAAGAAAAGACTCATATAATACAAGATGCTCTAAGCAAAACTCATGATAAGTAACGAATAAAAATATAGTTCCAAGTAAAATACCAATGGTCATTAGGAGAAAGAGGGGATGCCACTCGGGGGCATCCCCAAGCATAGTTGCTTGCTTCTCTTGTAGATAATGGCTTGGGATGCCATGGGGCATCCCCAATCTTAGGCTCTTCTTACTCCTTATTCCTTCATCCATCGTGATCTCACCCAAAACTTGAAAACTTCAATCACACAAAACTCAACAAAACCTTCGTGAGATCCGTTAGTATAACCAAGCAAATCACTACTCTAAGTACTGTTGCAAACCCATTCATATTTTATTTTGCATTATATCTACTGTATTCCAACTTTACCATGGCTTATACCCTCCAATACAAACCATAGATTCCTCAGGGTCCAGGGGATTTCAGGCCTATCTCCTTGACCAACACATGTCTCAAGTTCTTAACTAAGTTGCTTGCTAATAGGCTGCAGTTGGTGATTCTTAAATGTATCCACAAAAACCAGTATGGGTTTCTGAAATCAAGGTCCATTCAAGACTGTCTGGCATGGGCCTTTGAGTACATTCATCAGTGCAAGCAATCTCGGAGACCTATACTGATTTTGAAGCTAGATTTTACCAAGGCTTTTGATACGATCGAGCATGAAGCAATATTGTTAATCCTGCAGCAGAAGGGCTTTGATGTCAAATGGCTAGCTTGGGTTAAGGAAATCTTATCTTCTGGTTCTTCTTCGGTTTTGTTAAATGGAGTGCCAGGCAAACAATTTCAGTGCAAGTGCGGTGTTAGGCAAGGGGACCCTTTATCTCCTCTGCTCTTTGTAATTGCTGCCGATCTTCTGCAATCAGTTGTCAACAGAATGTTGGTTGATGGAGTCCTCACCCTGCCAATTCCCTCCCATGATCCACATTTTCCAATCATCCAATATGCTAATGATACTATATTAATTGTACCTGCAGTGGACTCCCAGCTCATTGCTCTCAAGGAAATGTTGGATGTTTTCTATGCCTCAACTGGCCTCAAAGTGAATTTTCAGAAATCCATAATGGTGCCCCTTAACGTTGATAATGAGGAGGCCATTAGGCTTGCGGCTGTGTTTGGATGCTCTTTGGGGACGCTTCCTTTCACTTACCTAGGTCTCCCCATGGGAACTACTAAGCCAAGGATTATTTATCTTTTGCCTTTGGTTGATAGGATGGAAAGAAGGCTTACTGCTAGCTCTGCCATGGTGAATCAAGGCTCCCGGCTTCAGTTGCTGACCTCTGTGTTGTCCTCTATGCCCATTTATTTCCTTTGTACCTTGGACATTCCAATTGGCATTATTAAGCAACTGGAATGAATTCAACGACAATGCCTCTGGCGTGGCAATTCAGACACACCCAAACAGTCACTTGCAGCATGGGAGTTGGTTTGTAGGCCCAAGGATAAAGGTGGTCTTGGCATAATTAACTTGCACCTTCAGAACCAAGGCTTACTCATTAAGCATCTTCATAAGTTTTTCAATAAGGAAGACATCCCTTGGTTCTCTCATATCTGGAACTCTTATTATGATGGTGTTGTACCCCAGGCCACGGTGTTGTGTGGCTCTTTCTGGTGGAGGGACGTTTTCAAGCTGGCTGATTCTTACAGAGCAATCTCTACAGCCACTGTGAATCAGGGAGATTCTATTTTGTTCTGGTCTGACAGTTGGATACTACACAATTCAAACAGACCACTTCGGGACCGGCTGCCTCACTTATTCTCCTTTGTCAAGGATGACAAGATCTCTGCCATGGATTTCCTGGATTCTGAGGATGTGACATCAATGTTTCATTTGCCAATCTCGAGCGCAGCAGCTTCAGAACTTGATCACCTCCTTCTTTGGGTCACTATGTTGCAAAGAGATGCTACTGCTCCTGATGTGTGGTCTTGGCCTTCAAAGACTGGTTACTCTGCTAAGAGCTTTTACACCATAATGCACACACCCCTTCCGACAATTACGCCTTGTGTTTGGCTTTGGAGAAGTTCATGCACGATGAAAATCAAGGTTTTTGGTTGGTTGCTCTTTTTTGATCGCCTGAACACTCGAGACCTCCTTCTCAGGAGACATTGGAGGATTGATCAAGAGGATAATTTTTGTGTTCTTTGTCCTGCCCGTCTGCATGAGGATAGGTTCCATCTCTTCTTCAACTGCAATTTCAGTCAACGAGTCTCGTCTTATCTCCAGATTGATTGGTTGGTCGGACAGGATGTGACCTCCTGCCTTTTGCACGCCAAGAAGAATTTTCAGCAACCATTCTTCTTTGATGTTATGCTCACTGCGGCCTGGTGCATTTGGTCTACTAGGAATGGGAAGATCTTCATATCAGAGAGGGCCTCATTTGGCGTGTGGAGGGGTAAATTTGTACATGATATCAACTTGTTGTACCATAGAGTGAGGGAGAGTGTTAAACCTGCTTTCTTAGCTTGGGTTAATAATCTTCCTTAGATTGTTGTATTTTGTAGCATAGGTAAGTAGGTAAGTTTCTTTTCTGCCTTTCTAGTTTGTATATAGGTGGACCTCTATTCTTTTAATTTTAGATAAAACACCATGGAGCTATTGCTTCACAGTACATAGTCAAAAAAATACAAACCATAGATCCATCAAAATAAGCACACATTGCAAAGAAAACAGAATCTGTCAAAAACAGAACAGTCTGTAGCAATCTGAAAACTTTGAATACTTCTGTAACTCCAAAAATTCTAAAAAAAATAGGAAAACGTATGAAATTTGTATATAAATCTTGTGTACAAAAATCAGGATTTTGTCGCATTTTTATGAATTTTCAAAATTGTTTTACTGGACGCAAAAGTTTCTGTTTTTCAACAAGATCAAATCAACTATCACCCCACGTGATCCCAAAGGCTTTGCTTGGCACAAACACTAACTAAAACATAAAAAACACAATCATAACAGTAGCATAATTGTACAAACACTCAAGAACAGAAAGAAAAGGATAAAAATAAATTTTATTCATTGGGTTGCCTCCCAACAAGCGCTATCGTTTTATGCCCCTAGCTAGCTAGGCAGAATGCATAGATCTAAGCGTTGCCATATTTATTTCTAGATCCATAAGATGCCCTCATGATTGATTCATATGGTGGCTTAATTCTTGATCTAGGGAAGTGTCCATACCCTTCCTTAGTGGAAATTGAAATTTAATATTGCCTTCTTTCATGTCAATCATAGCACCAATAGTACGTAAAAATGGTCTACCTTGTAGACTCGTGTTGGGCCTCCAAGCGCAGAGTTTTGTAGGATAGCAGCAATTTTCCCTCAAGTGGATGACCTAAGGTTTATCAATCCATGGAGGCGTGAGATGAAGATGGTCTCTCTCAAACAACCCTACAATCAAATAAAGAAATCTCTTGTATCCCCAACAGACCTAATACAATGGAAAATTTATAGGTGCACTTGTTCGGTGAAGAGATGGTGATAAAAGTTTAGTATGGATAGTAGATGTAGGTTTTTGTAATATGAAAATAAAAAGTAAGGTAGCAAATGATAAAACGAAGCACAAACAGTATTGCAATGCTTAGAAACAAGGCCTATGGTTCATACTTTCACTAGTGCAATCTCTCAACAGTTCTAACATAATTGAATCATATAACAATCCCTCAACGTGCGACAAAAAATCACTCAAGAGTTCTTATCTAGCGGAGAATATAAGATGAAATTGTTTGTAGGGTACGAAACCACCTCAAAGTTATCCTTTTCGATCTATCTATTGAGTCATCCCTATAAGTGTCACAAACATCCCTGAGTTTGTACTAAAATAACACCATATGATACACATCAACCAACTCTAATGTCACCTAGCTAGATACTCCAATGTCACCACAAGTACTCGTGAGTTCATTATTTGATATGCATCAAACAACTTCAGATTCATAATATTCAATCCAACACAAAGAACTTCAAAGAGTGCCCCAAGATTTCTACCGGAGAAAGTAGGACGAAAACGTGCATCAATCCCTATGCATAGATTACCCCAATGTCACCTCGGGAATCCGCGCGTTGAGTGCCAAAACATACATCAAGTGGACTCAAATCCATAAAAGTATTCAATCCGATAATAGTGAAACCTCAAAGGTAAAAACTCAATTCATTACAACAAGATAGAGAGGGAGAGAGACCATATGATCTAATTATATTAACCAAGCTTGCAGTACATCAAGATCGTTCCAAATCAAGAACACAATATATAGGAGAGCACTATTCTAATCCTGGGATTAGAATAGTTATTTGGATCACAGAGATTCGAAACCCAGGTAACCAGTGCGCCCTACCTTATCCATACTGCCCACCACCACCGTGCGAACTTACTCCCCAACCACCGCTGCCTCCCTGCCTCCCGGCGTGCCACCGCCCACACCACGGCTCCTCGCCTCCCCGCCGCCCGACGCGTCGCCTCCCCGCTGCTCGACGCGCCACCGTCCCACCCCACGGCGCGCCGCCTCCCGGCAGGCCGCCGTCCCCACGCCACGACGATCGCCTCCCGACTGGCCGTCGTCCCCACGCCACGACGCATCGCCTGCTCGCCACCAAATGCGCCGCCGCGTCGCCTCCTGGTACAGCTCCTCCCCGCCTCCCAGCGCACTGGCGCCGCGAGTCACGCGTGCCTCATGTCCCTCGCGTGCTAGCCACCGTGCGCATCACGCCCGCCCCCAACACCTGAACGTCAATCCAGTCGAGGGGCGGCAAGATCCAGCTGTCCGAGACCCTCGAAGAGGCACAGGAAGCGGCGTGCGGGGGATTCCCTCCTGCTCACAGTAGATTGAGTCGTTGCCTCCGCCGCCGTCCTTCGGGGCGACCATGCCGGACGCTGCTGAACCGCTTGCTAGATCCTTATCTTCCCCATGTCCTGCATCGCGCGACGCCGCCGGACTTCGAACTGCATGGTAGCTTCCTTGCTCGAGGATAGCTTGCCGGTTTCTCTTGATCTTGCCCCAAAATCTCGAAATAGCCATGACTTAGTTCGGCCTCGCAAACCACTTGAGTTCGATGTTTGTTCTTTGTTCAGAACAACTTCAGTTAAATGTGTGTGTGTGTGTGTGCGCTCATGTCTTTGTCAGTGATGCGTGCTCCCGTCCTCCCAGCCTAAAAATGCACCGGCGCCAAATTTTCTTGTTGTTTAGCCGCAACAGTCTTTCTTGATGCCTGCTCTTTTTACTGTGATTAACTGATGCTTGTTGATAATGGTGCATGATGTTGCCTGTATAATACAGTGTGCGGCTTTGAATTTGTAACATCCCAAATATCTAAATTTTGGAATGTTATGTTAAATAAATAGTTTTGGGTTGTTTGTTTGATTGTGATGTGTGGAATTGAGTGAAATTTGAAACTTTTCTTTATGAAAGTTAAATGAGTTTAAAAGGATCAAATTTAAAATCCTTTTTGGAAATTATTTTCAATTTGGAGTTATTTGGGTTTTATTCAAATTATTTTTCTCCAAACATAAAATATATGGAAAATAGGGTAACATGATTCCTTACAGTAGAAAATTGGAGAGACATAAATTTGAAATCATTTTGGTATTTTTAAAATGATTTTTATTGGGTTTTATTGTAACAGTAGCACTGTTTGCTTTATTTGAATTTTTGTGGATTTTATTTGACGCTAGAAAAATGTTCAGGTTGTAGGAAATCTTTTTCTAATTTTTTTGATATATTATATGCCCATATAATATTTTTTATTTCTGTTGTTTTTATTATTTTGTTTGTCTGTGTTAAAAAAACAAAAAGACATTCCCCGCCGCCAACGGGGCCGGCCCCAGGCCCGACCGCAGCCGCGGCCCAGCCCAGCGCGCCGCCCCTCTCCTTCCCAAGCGGGAGTCCCACTCGGGCACGCCGCCGCGCCGCCATGGGAGGTCGTGCCGCCTCCGGCCTCCTTCCTGCCCCTCCTCCACGTCTCGCCGCCCCGGCCACCTATATATACCGGAGCCCGGGCCCCGTTTCTCTCCTCCTCCCAATCTCCCCGACGCCGCTGCACACAACCGCCGCCACCCCGATGAGATCCGCCGCCGCCGCCTCTGCGCCTTCCCGCGCCGCAGCCCCCGCCTTCGCGCCGCCCCGACGCCGCTGCCGCACTCTGCCGCCAACTCCGTTGTCCTCGCGCCATCGCCCGTCGCCGGAGCCGTCGCCCGCCGTCCGCCGTCCCGTTTTGCCGACGGTTTTCTCCACCTAAACCGCCAAGCCGGTATAAACTGTAAACCCGCCCGCTTTTTTAGTCCGGTTTATATTTTTAGATTGGTTTTTTAGGTTAGATTATTTAGCGGACGTTCGTCCGTTAGGCTTCATTAGCGAACAGTTTTCATTCGTTAGGATTTCGTAGCGAACATTCATTCGGTAGAATTTAGCGGACCCATCCGTGAATATTTTATTTATAGATTAGTCCTTAATCTTCAATCTATCACAACTTTTTCTCGTTGGTCCAACTCCAACGAAACCAATGCCCACATCTTCGTTATGATCTCCTCTATCAAGTAAAACAACTTAAACATATTTTTGAATGTTTTAAAATTTGAATTCAAACAGATTTCTATTTGAACTTCGTTTGATAGTAACTTGAGTTTTATAACTCCGTTTGAGTTGATTCTTTTTGCAAATCGAAGCTCTTGACCTAAGATTTCTGATAAGGCCAAATTCACCCAATTTTGGTACTGTTAGAAATTGTTTTCTGTTGCAAGAGTAAATTGCTTGTTTTCGAAATTTTCCGAGATATTTTCTTCGATCCTTTTGCTTGATTTCTTATGTGTGGTTACTATTGCTTGCTTACGATAGATTGGCCAGAGTGTGATGAGTAGAACTATCAGGAGTTATGAGTGTGAATCATCTTCTTCAACAGTACGAGGCAAGTTCACACTTTGATCATATCCATTTATTACACAGTTTTTATGCATTAGCTCAACCCTCAAACATTGCATGGTTAGGAATTGATAACATGTGGGTTCTGGGAAGTATATGATGAGGTAGAACCTATTGCCCTTTTATTATCAAACCCTTGGGAGTTACTTCTACGTTATGCTTATATTGCCATGCTATGCTCGTAGACGTGGATTGGTTTGAGAGAATTCATGAACGATGTGAGAGATTATTGTTAACTAAGGTTCAACTTAAGGTGGCTACTTTAATACACATCTGGGTGGATTGGTAGGGGCACCCTGGGGATATACCAGTGGCCTTTCCCAGACACCTGGGGATATACCAGTGTTGTCCTAGGAGATCCCGGGGTACCCGTGTGATCATCCTATGGTCCACCACCCAGGCTCAAAGGGATCATAAGATTATTCATGCTAGAAACTTCTGTGTGCAGCCACAAGCTATTATGGGCTCTAGCATAGTTGAGTAAGTTGCATGACCTCTTCCAGTGGTAGGCTAGCAGATGTAGGGGATGTAGGTTGATACTGTCTACCCGTGGTTAGAGTTAATGCTTCTGAAAGACTGTGTCTCGTTCATCCGTTTCTCAAACACCATGTAGTGCGAGAAATCCAACGGAGGAGATCGAGTCTTGTAGGGAAAAGTGTGCAACCTCTACAGAGTGTACAAACTAATCATGATTAGTCGTGTCCCCGGTTATGGACATCTTGAGTATCTGGTTCTTGGATTATCATGTTGATCTCATCACTCTATATAATTAATTTGTTGGGTTGTTAACTTTTAATTGGGATTGAGTTGGGGATATACCTTCTTAATATTTTCAAACAACTGTGTAGTTCAATAAAATTTATTCCTTTGAGGTAGGGAAAAATTGGCTTTATGCAAAAATAAACTTAGAGCTTTTCGACCAGCCAAATATGCATGTAGTGATAGCTATTATTCATCATTACCCTATGGTGTGAATTTGCCAGTACATTCAATGTACTGACCCTTTGTGGCTGCAACGTCTCATGTTGCAGGAATCTTACAAGTAGTAAGTGATACGTTAGGGTTACGATTTCTACACTCAACTTTGCCGTTGGTGTTGATGGGAACCCACAACCTTGTTGTTACTTCTGCTATTTGGATTGAGGTAATTGTATTTATGTTATTTATACATGTGATTTACCTCTGTTATAAATCCTCGAGTACCGTGTGTGTCAGCATACCGATCCAGGGATGACACTTAAGCACAGAGACTTGACCGTCTGAGGTCGGGTCGCTACAAGATGGTATCAGAGCACATGTTGACTGTAGGACGCGACCCCTAGAAACTGGCAAGCCCATAGGAAAGATTTTCTCTAAAACTTTATTTTCAAAAATATCTTTTACCTCTCTCCTCTTCTGAGCTTATTCAAATATTCCCTTTTAGTGAGACCATATCCCTTTTCCCTTTTGACCACGCGAAGATTCAGCTGATGAGACCACTCCAAGAAGGACAAGATATCAGACAACTAAGACCACTTCAGAATGATAGGATTTTACCATGCATTATAATAATGGAAGCTACAAACTACAATGGTTGAAGACTCCAAAGACTAGGAGATTTGAAGGCTCTGAAGAATTCCCAGATTGGTATGACCTAGGAAAGCTACCCTTATGGAATTTTTCAGACTATTGAAGTTGTCAATACCCGAGATCAAGGTGTGTTGGAGAAAGACCGGAACATGGAGCTTTAAAAACTCAAATTTTTTTGTCAAGAAAACCCTAAGGCAGGAGACATCAACTATGGAATGATATCTCATGGTAAAGACATGGGAATAAACATGGCTATCCATGATGTTATCGCCCGCTTATGCTATTGTCACCGTGCTAAGTTAAGCATGCATTTCTTCAGAATGATTGGATGGTAGAAGGCTGATGGGGCATCTGTCAGCAAAGGATGCAGTTTTAACCTTAGCTGGTGTATCGCCAGGATCTGGAGTATTACATGAAGAAATTTTAGATGGACCTTCAAGAAGCTGTATTTGACAAAGAAGTGTTTCATGAAGAACTCGGAACCCAGAAACTGAAAGTAGCAAGCTGGAGGAGTAAAACCTCGAGATACCGGAGATTCGTCACGAACTAAAGGATAGTAGGACCATGGTTCATGCCAAGGATGTTGAAACCCAGAAGTTTGGAACACCACTCCAGAAATACTAACGGATGTCATGAGAGACTTCGCGTCAACAGAAATGATGTGGCAAAAGAACTTGAGAAGGACAAGCACGATCGGAAGAAGCCATCAGAGACATGAACAAGACTTGAAGAGTTTGGTAACTTTGAAGATTTATTGACCTTTAGAAGACCAAACCCCTGTTATATACCTATGTTAGATGCGACAATTGTGAGCTGTCATTTGTTTGATGTTTTCCCGACAGCCACAAAATAAAATCTATCTTTTTCAAAACTATTGTTTGTATTGTGTGTATCCCTCTCTATCTCTCTTATCTCACCCCAAAACCCTTAGAACCAATAGAGGATGAATGGAGATGAACCCATATTTTCTGGACCGATGACTCAATTGGAGACAAACCGATGGATTCAGAACATGGAGGTTCATATGAAGAATAACCCTATAGCCGGAAAAGATATGGCCCAGCATGCTCTTCAGTGCTTTGAAATAGGTGCTGCTACTTGGTGGAGGATGTACCAAACCATCAATGGATGGCAAGGAGTAACCACTTGGAAAGAATTTAAGTTGACTTTGCCAAAGTCTCGGTTTGTGTCCCCGAAATTGAAGACTTATGGAAGGATTGGAAGAAACCTTGTGCATGCAAGCTCTGTGGAGAAATAGGACACAACCATAAAGAACACAAGGGGGAATGCCCTAATTGTGAAGGGAGTCACCCAGCTGGAGAATGCCCAACTAGGCAGATCACTTGTTTCTTGTGTGAAGGGACTATCCACTACCCTGCTCAGTGTCACATTTACCCCATGGTACAACGAACCATCCAGCAGAAGAAAGAAGCGATGAAAGGAGCCCTCATGGAAATTTTAGAAGAATCTGTGATGAAGGAAGGGGTGGAGGACACACCCAAAGAAGACCCAATTAAACCCTGCACCAAGTCATGCTATGCATGTGGAGAAGAAGGACACATCTCCCAGAATTGTATGAATGGGGATCTAGTAGAATTCCTGACAGTGGGAGTAGAGTATGACCCACAGGAAACAGAAGTCCTGATTGGCACGAAAAAGTCCAGGAAGATAAGTAGATTGGATTCCAGGAAGGACCTGAGTCATATCACTTGTTTCAGGTGCAAGGAGTCAGGGCACTACTTCAATGATTGCCCAAAAAGGAAGCCGAGGACCCAAGGAGGCTATATAATCACAAGGAAACCTCAAGACTTGTCAGAAGTAATGTGTTTTCATTGTGATGAAGCAGGGCACTTTGCCAGAGAATGCCCCACGGAGAAGGAGACTTGTGATAAATAGTTGAGTTTGCAACAAACAAGTATAGTAAAAGTAGTGAGAACATTTGTGAGGTGTTGAGTTGAGGCATGTAATGGAAGTGCAGGAGATTATAATACTTTGAGAATCAATAAAGTTAGCATCGTTGGTAAAGATTTGGATTTTATGAGCAGTGACTCTATGAAGGAAGATTTTGACCCTTTTCGAGGATATCAGAAATATGGTCTATGGAATAATTTGTGCATTTCAAGGGTGGTAGTACCCTGTGAGGAGATTTGACCCCTGAAAAGGATAATGATGTTCCACGGAGTGGACTTCATAAGTATAAGTTTTATCTCGATATGCGGGATACCCCAAGAGTATGAAGGGAGGAAGTACTATTGGATATAAAGGAGATATGATGTTGGTAATATGCAGCAATTGTAACTCCGTGATGAGTCGGAGTAATCACGTCTTAGTTTGGTGCCAATAGAAGGAAGAGAGACAGTACAATTGGATGGATTTAAGAATGCAAGGAAGCTGGATGTTGGAATAATGATCAGTTTCCCCCGATGATGAGTTCAAGGTTTACAAGTGATGAGTGGGCCATAACCCACAGGCCCCAGGACCTGCCAAGAAGCAAGCACACTCTTGCTAAAGGAAAAACCCTGGAAGAAGTTACGACTCTATCGACAGACTATCCTATAGGAGTTTACGCAAAACCTGAGAGTTGTGAAGAGACGATAGATGTTTGTTTGGCTTGCAGAATCAATGGATTTATCCGAACTTAGTTCGTCGATAAGAGAAATTCTGTAATGCTTGTGAGGATGACCGAGTGTTAGAATGCGAGATTCGCTAAACCATATACATGGTAATGATTTGGGTGCGGGATGGATTGATCACCATACCGACTTACCCTTATTATTCGCCATGCTATATGGGATGGTAAATCTGAGTGACTGGCCTATAGTAGAGAGACGACGATCAAAACCTTGCTTAAACCTTAGAATGGTATGATAATTCTTTCCCTTGTACATGGCAGCTGTTGCCAATCGTAGGATATACGGTGAGGTTTAACCAGACCCATTTCCTGCAAGAGAAACCATAAATGGTTGACCACCATGAGATATCAATAGTTGATTAGTATTGGCGCCAGACCCGTCAGCTAAGAAGACCCAGTCTCGGAATAACCTTACCAAGATGAAAGGACAGAAGAATTGAGGAAAAAGGTTATGCCACTACTAGAAGAGCCAGAGTAGTACTTTTCCCGAGGATCTGAGAAGACCGAACCTGTCAACAATAAGGATGGAGTGTATGAGTTTTGATGGAACCGTAAAAATGCTTCTAAGGGTGGTAGCACTCGGGACCCCGGAGACGATTGATGGATTTTGGAGAAAACCCCCGAACCTAACCAATTTCTTTCTAGCCTCTCCGAATCTCGAGGACGAGATTCATTTTAAGGGTGGTAGGTTTGTAACATCCCAAAATTCTAAATTTTGGAATGTTATGTTAAATAAATAGTTTTGGGTTGTTTGTTTGATTGTGATGTGTGGAATTGAGTGAAATTTGAAAATTTTCTTTATGAAAGTTAAATGAGAGGGAATAAAAGGACTTTCCCAAACTTTCATTTTGCATTTGTAATTTCCATGAATTCAAATTCATTTCATCATAAAACCCTAGAGAGAAGATGACATGACTTCTTCGATTTAAATAAATGAAAAGGGTTTTGAAAGGATTTGAATTCCATTTGGAAATATATCAAATTCAGAAACTTTAAGAAACTCAATGATTTTCATGAGAGAAGATAAAATGACTTCTTCAAAACATATGAAATATGAGTTGGGAGTTTAAAAGGATCAAATTTAAAATCCTTTGGGAAATTATTTTCAATTTGGAGTTATTTGGGTTTTATTCAAATTATTTTTCTCCAAAAATAAAATATATGGAAAATAGGGTAACATGATTCCCTACACTATAAAATTGGAGAGAAATAAATTTCAAATCATTTTGGTATTTTTAAAATGATTTTTATTCGGTTTTATTGTAGCAGTAGCACTGTTTGCTTTATTTGAATTTTTGTGGATTTTATTTGACGCTAGAAAAATGTTTAGGTTGTAGGAAATCTTTTTCTGAAAATTTTGATATATTATATGCCCATATTGTATTTTTTATTTCTGTTGTTTTTATTATTTTGTTTGTCTGTGTTTAAAGAAACATTCCCCGCCGCCGACTGGGCCGGCCCAAGGCCCGACCGCAGCCGCGGCCCAGCCCAGCGCGCCGCCCCTCTCCTTCCCGAGCGGGAGTCCCACTCGGGCACGCCGCCGCGCCGCCATGGGAGGCCGTGCCGCCTCCGGCCTCCTTCCTGCCCCCTCCTCCACGTCTCGCCGCCCCGACCACCTATATATACCGGAGCCCGGGCCCCGTTTCTCTCCTCCTCCCCGTCTCCCCGACGCCGCTGCACACAACCACCGCCACTCCGACGAGATCCGCCGCCGCCGCCTCCTCGCCTCCCCGCGCCGCAGCCGCCGCCTTCGCGTCGCCCGGACGCCGCTGGCGCACTCCGCCACCAACTCCGCCGCCCTCGCGCATCACCGCCGTCGCCGGAGCCGTCACCTGCCGCCCGCCATTCGCCGTCCCGTTTTGCCGACGGTTTTCTCCGCCTAAACCGCCGAGCCAGTATAAACCGTAAACCCACCTGGTTTTTTTAGTCCGGTTTATATTCTTAGATCGGTTTTTAGGTTAGATTATTTAGCGGACGTTCGTCCGTTAGGCTTCATTAGCGAACAGTTTTCGTTCGTTAGGATTTCCTAGCGAACATTCGTTCGGTACAATTTTCTTTTTCTTTTTAATTTCGGCCAGGGACCCATCCGTGAATATTTTATTTACAGATTAGTCCCTGATCTTCAATCTATCACAACTTTGTGCTCGTTGGTCCAAATCCAACGAAACAAATGCCCAAATCCTTTTTATGATCTCCTCTATCTAGTAAAACAACTTAAACATATTTTTGAAAGTTTTAAATTTGAATTCAAACCGATTTGTATTTGAACTTCGTTTGATCGTAACTTGAGTTTTATAACTCCGTTTGAGTTGATTCTTTTTGCAAATCGAAGCTCTTGACCTAAACTTTTTGATAAGGCCAAATTCAACCAATTTTGGTACTGTTAGAAATTGTTTTCTGTTTCCAGAGTAAATTGCTTGTTTTCAAAATTTTCCGAGATCTTCTCTTCGATCCTTTTGCTTGATTTCTTATGTGTGGTTACTATTGCTTGCTTACGATAGATTGACCCGAGTGTGACGAGTAGAACTATCAGGAGTTATGAGTGCGAATCATCTTCTTCAACAGTACGAGGCAAGTTCACACTTTGATCATATCCCTTTATTACCCAGTTTTTATGCATTAGCTCAACCCTCAAACATTGCATGGTTACGAATTGATAACATGTGGGTTCTGGGAAGTATATGATGAGGTAGAACCTATTGCCCTTTTATTATCAAACCCTTGGGAGTTACTTCTACGTTATGCTTATATTGCCATGCTATGCTCATAGACGTGGATTGCTTTGAGAGAATTGATGAAAGATGTGAGATATTATTGTTAACTAAGGTTCAACTTAAGGTGGCTACTTTAATACATATCTGCGTGGATTGGTAGGGGCACCCTGGGGATATACCAGTGGACTTGCCCGGACACCTGGGGATATAACAGTGTTGTCCTAGGAGATCCCAGGGTACCCGTGTGATCATCCTATGGTCCGGCACCCTGGCTCAAAGGGATCATAAGATTATTCATAATAGAAACTTCCGTGTGCAGCCACAAGCTATTATGGGCTCTAGCATAGTTGAGTAAGTTGCATGACCTCTTCCAGTGATAGGCTAGCAGATGTAGGGGATGTAGGTTGGTACTGTCTACCCGGGGTTAGAGTTAATGCTTTTGAAAGACTGTGTCTCGTACATCCGTTTCTCAAACACCATGTAGTGCGAGAAATCCAACGGAGGAGATCGAGTCTTGTGGGGAAAAGTGCGCAAACCTCTGCAGAGTGTACAAACTAATCATGATTAGCCGTGTCCCCGGTTATGGACATCTTGAGTATCTGGTTCTTGGATTATCATGTTGATTTCATCACTCTATATAATTAATTTGTTGGGTTGTTAACTTTTAATTGGGATTGAGTTGGGGATATACCTTCTCAGTATTTTCAAACAACTGTGTAGTTAAATAAAATTTATTCCTTTGAGGTAGGGAAAAATTGGCTTTATGCAAAAAAACTTAGAGCTTTTCCACCAGCCAAATATGCATGTATTGATAGCTATTATTCATCATTACCCTATGGTGTGAATTTGCCAGTACATTCAATGTACTGACCCTTTGTGGCTGCATCGTCTCATGTTGCAGGAATCTTACGACGAGTAAGTGATACGTTAGGGTTACGATTTCTACACTCAACTTTGCCATTGGTGTTGATGGGAATACACAACCTTGTTGTTACTTCCGCTATTTGGATTGAGGTAATAGTATTTACGTTATTTATACATGTGATTTACCTCTGTTATAAATCCTCGAGTACTGTGTGTGTCAGCATACCGATCCAGGGATGACACTTAAGCATAGAGACTTGACCGTCTGAGGTCGGGTCGCTACAGAATTGATGGTGCTTGCTGATGCAATGACCGGTGCTTTGTTTCTATTCTAAAGCCTGATAGGTTTTTATTTTCATTTTGTGATCTTGTTCTATACGTGACCACTTGGTCGATGTTGTGTTGTTTCTTGATGGCATATTATTTGTTATAACTACATCTGCTCTTCTTGTTTCTTCCTAGCATCTCCTTGGCTCTTGAAATGTTGATTGCTCTGTTTGTAAAATGTACACGGTCTAATGTTTGTTATGTGATTGAAACATGGTGCAAAACTGGGTGGAGTTGTTCCTCACATATGTATGTTCTCGACATGGTTTAAATTTCATAGGACTTTTTTCCTTTTCAATGTCACAAGTTAACTCGCGAAAAAGGTTCCTTAACCTCATTTACAGGAGAAAGTACACATAAAACCTGAGGTTCAATTTTTTTAACTACAATTGTTTGTGTCTGAAAGAAAAAGTGCACGAAAGTTCGGAATTGGTAAAATTAGAAGGAACGGCAACACTAAGAAACACCAATATGTTTGTTGAAAAAACGGCCCCTCAATATTTTGAAAATTCACACTAAAAAAATCCATGAAGTTGAACGAAGTTCAAAATAATAGACAACAATTCATGTTTATAAAAGAAGGATTTTTCCATTTTAAATAATAAACAAGGAAGTTCAAATTGAAAAAGGTAAGCAGTTTGATGTTAATAAAAACAATCAGATTTTTTTATGGCTAAAAAACCCAAAATACATTTTTTGGACTTTCCACATTTCTAAAAATATAAAATCATGAAGTTCAATTTGAAAATAACCGAACAGTCCAGTGAGTATAAAACCCTGGTATTTTCCTGTTTTTAAAAAATAACCAAAAAGTTTGAATTAAAATTATAGAGCAGTTCAAAAGTTTATAAAAAGCAGATTTTCCACATTTTTAAAAATACCATAAAGTTCAAATTAAATTAACGGAGCGGTTCAATGTTTGTTATAAAACTGGGATTTTCACCGTTGCTAGCGGAAAGTACCAAAGTGTACGTCCATCTTCTCATGGATTTTGTATTCGTGAAATCTTTCTCATGGATTAAAATGTCAATCCTTCCATCACATTTTTATTTAGGTTTTTCTCACTACCAAATTCTTTTCATGGGTTACCTCGGAAAAATTTAATCAGATTTGTTTTGAATGTAGCAAGTTTAATTAAAAATGTGAAAAGTTCACACAAAAAAGGTCACACACGATTAGAAGATTAAGTGCAAACGAGTGTCTTTGAGTAACTTTAAATGCTAATTAGTAACTTTGAATGACTGAGAAGTTCAACTTACAAAACAGAGAAGTTCGAAGTTTTTAAAAAGTTAGATTTTTTTCTTGTTACTAAAGAATAAAACAAATAAGTACAAATTAAAATAAAGGAACAACTAAAAAAAGTTTAAATAGATTTTCCACATTTTAAAAATAATAAGCTCAAACTAAAAGAGCCAAGAAGTTCAAGATAAAAGAACAAAATGGTTTAATGTACATAAAAATGATTTCTTTTCTGTTTTTAAAAATAAAACAAGAAGGTCAAATTGAAATAATATGGCGGTTCAATTTTTTAATATAAAACATATTATGCAATTCTAGCTCACTCCAAGAAGCTCAAACAAAAAACTAGGAGTTCAAATTTAATATAACGGAGCGGTTCGATATTTATTATTAAATTAAAATTTTCCTCGTTACAAAAGAATAACCAAAGAAGGATAAATTAAAAAATAGAGCAACTCAAAATTTATAGAGAAAATGGATTTTCCTTGTTTCTACAAAAAACTTAGAGGTTCAAATTTAAGTAACTGAGAAGTTCAATGCTTCTAACAATAGCAAGAAGGTCAAATTTAAAAAACGAGTAGTTCAAAAAGTTTACAAAAATAGTTTTTCCCTTTGTTAATAAAATACCTAGAAGTTCAAATTTAAATAAGTGAGTGGTTCGATGATTATTACATAAAAAGGACTTTCCCCTATACAAATGAATAACAACAAAAAGTCCTAATTAAAAAATGAAGTTGTTTGATGTTTATAAAAATCTTAGATTTTTCCCGATACTAAAGATTAAAACCTAGAATTTTGATTTTAAAAAATAGAGTAGTTCAATGCATATTAAAAACTCAATTTTTTCTCTTTACTAAATAAAAAAACCAAAGAAGTTCAACTTTTAAAAGCAGAGCGTTTGATATTTATTTGAAAAACTCAGTTTTTTCGGTTACTAAAGAATAAGAACAATAAGATCTATTCGGAATAACGAAGAAGTTCAATATTTCTAACAAAACTCCATTTTTCACATTTTTAAAAAGCACACAAAGAAGTTGAGCGGGTCGATGTCTATAAAAACTCAGATTTTTTTGTTACTAATGTGAAATAGCGAGAAGTTCTAATTGACAACAGACGGAAGTTCACGTACTGCATGGTGTGTGTTTCGTATGAGAAAATAGGAGTAAAAAGGCGAAGTTCAAAAATTTTGTTGCTAGAAGTTCAAGTGCACAGGCCGGGAAAATTCAAAAAGTTCCTCTTGTTCAACAAGTTTCCACAAGGGAAGCTCAAATTAAAATAACAAAGAAGTTAAGAAAATTTAATTAGTAAATGGATTTCCCCGTTTCTAAATGAAACCTAGAAGTTCAAATTAAATTAATGGAGTGGTTCAATCTTCATTGAAAACTCAGATTCTAACCGCTAATAGAAAATAAAACCAACGTGAGGTTCGAATTAAAATAACATGGAAGTTTGTAGTTTATTAAAACCTAAAATTTGCATGTTCGAAAAACAAAACCAAAAACCAATGCCATTTTGGCATTTTGGCATTTTTAAAACCAACTCATAAAAATGAAAAACATTTCTTGCTAGAAATTCAAGTGCTCGACGAGGGAAAGTTGGAAATTGCCACCCACTTTATGCACACATAATTCTCTCTCCCGTTTTTACAAATAAATCAAAATAAACCCAAGTGTCTATGTTTTTACACATAATTGCCACCCAAGTGTCTATGTTTTTACAAATAAATCAAAATTTAAAAAGATGTGGAGGGGGGTCCAATATTTATGACATAACTAGGATAGTTTGATGCCAAAAGAAATAAACCAAGAAGTCAGAATTACAAAATAGAGAAGTTCGATATTTATAAAGAAACTCAGATTTTCCTTGTAAGTAAAGAATAAAAATGACGAAGTTCAAATTAAAATAGAGGAGTAGTTCGATGTATACAGGAAACTCAAATTATTACCGTCTCTAATAAAAATAAAACTATAAAGTGCAATTTACAGAAAAAATGTGTGATGCTTATTTTAAAACATATTTCCTTTCTAAGAATATGACTAAGAAGTTGAAATTAAAATAACAGAGAAGTTCAAAGTATATAAAAAACCCAGATTTGTTGCAAGAAGTTCACGTGCACCTCCGTGCACGGTTCAAAATTTATATTTTGGGACGTGTGACCCCCAATTACATGTTTTAAAATTGCGTGTAATTTGACGTATACACAAAAATGCGATAGAAGTTCATAGTGAAAACAAAGAGAAGTTCAAGTACTGCAAGGAATGCATTTCAGGTGAGAATAAAAGTATAGAAAAAAAAATTTAAATGATTTGTTGAAAGAAATTCAAGTGCTCTGTCCGGGGAAGTTCAAAAATTCTTGCGAGAGAGGTTCACCTTGTATTTCCATGTTCGAAAACACAATTTTTTTGCATTTTAAAATAATTCTCTCAATCCACAAAGAAAGTTCAGTTATTATTTGGGAGCAATTTGATTTAAACAAGAAAATAAAAAATTCAAATTATAAAAATGGAAAAAGTTCATGTACTACATGGTGTATGTTTAATAAAGAAAAATGAATTAAAAGGGAAGGTACAATTTTGTTGTTGTTATAAGTTCAAGTCTTCAGTCGGAGAATGTTAAAAAAATTATTGTGAGAGAGATTTGTACAAAAGGAATATTATTTGTGTAACACTGACGAATGGATGAGAAAATTACAAACGAAAATACGTCACAGAAGTTCAACGTGAAAACAGCAGGAAGTTCAACTACTGCATTGAATGAATTTTAGATGAATTTTTTTAAAACCGTCGCGATTATGAAAAAATGATCAACACGGGAAACTTGCGTGTTTACATCGGCTTTCCATCGGTATATCACTTACTCAATTCCGATGAGTGGATGGAGAGCTACGAGCAAAAAAACACGTGAAAAACAGAGTGAAGTTCAAGTACACATGCCGAGAAGTTCAAGTTCTTCACGCGGCGCATTTTCGAAAAATCTGTTTCGCGATAAAGGCAGAACGAATAATCTTGCCATTTTCGAAATTACTTGAAAATGTCTAGGAATCAGAGAAAACCATGAACATGAAAAAGTTTCGCATTTTCGTTAGCTTTTCAACGGTATATTATTTTCCACATTCCGATAAAGTTTGTAGAAATTACGACGAAAATACATTTTTAGCTATTTTCAAAATTGACTTAAAACTATAAAGAATTGGGAGAAACAATATATACCAAAAAGTTTCGCATTTCCTCAAGCTTACCAACGCCATATCATTTGCTGCATTTGGACGTACAGTTAAAAAATTAGCTTAAAAATACGAAGTCGGTGGAACTTTTACCATTTTCTGAATTACTTTTAAACCTTTCAAAATGAGAAAAACTTTCAACATGTAAAAGTAGCGCATTTTCATAAGCTTTCCAATGCCATATCATTTGCCTCAATTGGATTAGCCGTTTAGAAATGGCATCGAAAATACGAACTCGGCTATTCGGTTTGCGAAATTTTACGATTTTTCAAATTACTCTTTAACCATAGGGAATAAGAGAAAACTTTGAACATGTGGAAGGACCGGTTTTGCAGCAGCTTTACAACGCCATATTATTTGCCTCATTCCAATAAGCAGTTTAGAAATGCGATCGAAAATACAATTCATGTTTTTTGTATGAAGAAAAAACGGTTTTCAAAACTGCTCTTAAACCACTTACATTTTGCAAAAAATTTAACCTGGGTCATGATACTCATGTCCATAGCTTTCCAACGGTATATCGCAATCCCATTTGGGCAACGTTTGCGGAAGTTCAACCTAGCACTGGGGGAGTTCATGTCGAACAACTCAGGCAGTAAAATTGCAACATATGCATGTTCATCACCACCCGACAGCTAAATCCGCCAATGAGCGAGATTCCTATTTAAAATGGGTATTTAGTTGCTAAAAACCGTTTGCATATTACACTTACACTACATAGAACACGAATGACCAGAATAATTTGTGTGGGGAGACACGGTTGCGAAGATAGCCTGAAGGTCGGGTTCGTACAGAGAGAAGTTCAGGTTGTGATCAGAATAATATTCTGATCCCGTGATCAGAATAGTGTTTATGTATATGTATATGTATATACATACAAATATTATATATATATATATAGAGAGAGAGAGAGATCAAACACATAGCTACTGGTACATACCCTCGGGCCCGAGGGTGAACTACTCCCTCCTCGTCATGGTGGCCACCGGGATGATGAAGATGTCCCCGATGATGATTTCCCCCTCTGGCAGGGTGCCGGAACATGGCTACTGATGAGATCGCTTTGGTATAGAGGCTTGTGGTGGCAGAGCGGAAGTTCTAGGTTTCTTTCTGGGGTTTTGGTATTTATAGGAATTTTTGGCATTGGTTTCACGACAAGGGAGCCCACGAGGGAGCAACAAGCCTGCCCGGCACGCCCTGGGGGGAAGGGCGCGCCACCCAGGCTTGTCACTTCCTTGTGGGTCTTCTGGTCCTTCCTTGAAGCTTCGGCGGTCTCTTTCGGTCCATAAAAAATGACCATAAATTTTTAGCCCATTCCGAGAACTTTTATTTCTGCACAAAAAACAACACCACAGTAGTTCTGCTGAAAACAGTGTCAGTCCGGGTTAGTTCTAATCAAATCATACCAAAACTGTATAAAATTGTTGTAAACATGACATGAATACTTCATAAGTTATAGATACATTGGAGACGTATCAACAACCAGAGCCAAACAATTGTCGGAACTTTGTAACAAAGCTATATCATGCCGTCAGTGAATTGAAACTAAGCAGCACTCGAGGGAAGCATACAAGATCATCAAGTAAAAGATTGCATCTAACACAATACATCTTATCTTCTACTCACACAATTTTATTAAGCTCTAGAACTCATCTAGTTCTAAATTCTTGTTAGAAATAGATGAAATTCAATACTAAAAACTTTGTGCAATACTCTCATAATTACATGTGATCTAGATTAAAACCTGCATCTACTGATAGAGCCGCTCATGATGCCACTGTTGGGAAGTGTAGTAGAAAACAAAAAAATGTCCTACGATCATGATCCAGGAACACAGTGAAGATGCAATAGAGGTTTAGATGGGATCGTTACCAACTCGAGTTGTAGTAGAAGAAGAGTTGGTGTAGATCGTTGATGAAGTCCCTTGAACTATTCACGAACGATCCCTCAAACCGAAGATCGAAAGCACAACCTCTCTATGGATTGCAGACGTACATGCTTCATGATCCGGCAATGCTCCAACGTCCAGAGCTAATCGTCGCCAGAGAATTAGAGGGAAACAAAGAGAACTGCACAAGGGCTTTTCTATTATGAGGATTAGAGAGATCTAGGTCTAGCTCGAATTAGATCAACTCTAAATTAGAACTAGAACTAGAGAACTATAGGAGGCTGCAAAAATTTGTGTCTCAAGGGGCAAAATCCTCTGTATATATAGGGGTAGGGGAGAGGGGAGGGGTCGCTTCACAAGGGAGGAGGACCCCCCCTTTTGGTGCGCCGACCTAAGGGGAGGAGGACCCCCCCCTTCTTGATTTCCTCTCAAACCCTAGTTCATCTCTTGTATCCGATCTTTGTCTCAAAACCTCAGATTGGTACCTGTGGGTTGCTAGTAGTGTTGATTACTCCTTGTAGTTGATGCTAGTTGGTTTATTCAATGGAAGATCATATGTTCAGATCCTTAATGATAATTAATACTCCTCTAATTATGAACATGAATATGCCTTGTGAGTAGTTATGTTTGCTCCTGAGGACATGGGCGAAGTCTTGTTATAAGTAATCATGTGAATTTGGTATTCGTTCGATATTTTGATGAGATGTATGTTGTCTTTCCTCTAGTGGTGTTATGTGAACATCGACTACATGACACTTTACCATGATTTGGGCCTAGGGGAACGCATTGGGAAGTAATAAGTAGATGATGGGTTGCTAGAGCGACAGAAGCTTAAACCCTAGTTTATGCGTTGCTTCGTAAGGGGCTGATTTGGATCCATATGTTTCATGCTATGGTTAGATTTATCTTAATTCTTCTTTCGTAGTTGCGGATGCTTGCGAGAGGGGTTAATCATAAGTGGGAGGCTTGTCCAAGGAAGGACAACTCCCAAGCACCGGTCCACCCACATATCAAATTATCAAAGTAACAAACTCGAATCATATGAGCATGATGAAAACTAGCTTGACAGTAATTCCCATGTGTCCTCGGGAGCACTTTGCTTCATAAGAGTTTGTTCAGGCTTTTCCTTTGCTACAAAAAGGATTGGGCCACCTTGCTGCACCGTATTTACTTTTGTTACTTGTTACCCATTACGAATTATCATGTCACACAACTATCTGTTACCGATAATTTTAGTTCTTGCACCGAATACCTTGCTAAAAAACCGCTTGTCATTTCCTTCTGCTCCTCGTTCGGTTCAACACTCTTACTTATCGAAAGGAATACGATAGATCCCCTATACTTGTGGGTCATCAAGGCTCTTTTCTGGCACCATTGCCGGGGAGTGAAGCGCCTTTGGTAAGTGGAATTTGGTAAGGAAACATTTATATAGTGTGCTGAAATTTACTGTCACTTGTTACTATGGAAAATAATCCTTTGAGGGGCTTGTTCGGGGTATGTTCACCCAGACCGGAAAAACAAAGAGTTGCTCCTCAACCTACTGCACCTACTAAAAATATTTACTATGAAATTCCTTCGGGTATGATAGAGAAACTGCTAGCTAATCCTTATGCAGGAGATGGAACATTACATCCCGATATGCATCTAATCTATGTGGATGAAGTTTGTGGATTATTTAAGCTTGCAGGTTTGCCCGAGGATGAAGTCAAGAAGAAGGTCTTCCCTTTATCTTTGAAGGAGAGGGCATTGACATGGTATAGGCTATGTGATGATATTGGATCATGGAACTACAACCAATTGAAATTGGAATTTCATCAGAAGTTTTATCCTATGCATCTAGTTCATCGTGATCGGAATTACATATATAATTTTTTGTCTCATGAAGGAGAAAGTATTGCTCAAGCTTGGGGCAGGCTTAAGTCAATGTTATATTCATGCCCCAATAATCATGAGCTCTCAAGAGATATTATTATTCAGAATTTTTATGCTTGGCTTTCTCGTAATAATCAATCCATGCTCGATACTTCTTGTACTGGTTCTTTTATGAAGAAGGATATTGAATTCAAATGGGATTTATTGGAAAGAATTAAACGCAACTCTGAAGATTGGTAACTCGACGAAGGTAATGAGTCAGGTATAAACCTCAAGTTCGATTGTGTTAAATCTTTTATGGATACCGATGCTTTTCTTGATTTTAGCACTAAATATGGACTTGACTCTGAGATAGTAGCTTCTTTCTGTGAAACTTTTGCTACTCATGTTGATCTCCCTAAGGAGAAGTGGTTTAAATATCATCCTCCCATTGAAGTGAAAGTAGTAGAACCTATTAAAGTTGAAGAAGAAACTATTACTTATAATGTTGATCCTATTGTTCCTACTGCTTATATTGAGAAGCCACCTTTTCCTGTTAGAATAAAAGACCATGCCAAAGCTTCAACTGTGGTTCGTAAGAGTTATACTAGAACACCTACACCCCCTGAACAAATTAAAGTTGAACCTAGTATTGCTATGATGAAAGATCTCTTGGTCGATAATATTAAAGGGCATGTTTTTTATTTCTGTGATGAAGCTGCTAGGGTTGCTAAACCGGATATTAAAGATAAACATAGACCCGTTGTTGGCATGGGAGTTATTTCTGTTAAAATAGGAGATCATTCTTATCATGGCTTATGTGATATGGGTGCTAGTGTGAGTGCAATTCCTTTTACTTTATATCAAGAAATTATGAATGATATTGCATCTGCTGAGATAGAAGATATTGATGTTACTATTAAGCTTGCCAATAGAGATACTATATCACCGATGTCTACTACGCAACTTTATTCTTGTAGACTTGTGTTGGGCCTCCAAGCGCAGAGTTTTGTAGGACAGTAGCATTTTTCCCTCAAGTGGATGACCTAAGGTTTATCAATCCGTGGGAGGTGTAGGATGAAGATGGTCTCTCTCTCAAACAACCCTGCAACCAAATACAAGAAATCCCTTGTGTCCCCAACACACCCAATACAATGGCAAATTGTATAGGTGCACTAGTTCGGCAAAGAGATGGTGATAAAAGTGTAATATTGATGGTAGAACTATATTTTTATAATCTGAATAAATAAAAACAGCAAGGTAGCAAATAGTAAACGGGCACAAAAACGGTATTGCAATGCTTGAAAATGAGGCCTAGGGTCCATACTTTCACTAGTGCAATCTCTCAACAATGCTAATATAATTGGATCATATAACCATCCCTCAACGTGCAACGAAGAATCACTCCAAAGTTGCTAGCTAGCGGAGAACATAAGAAGAAATCTTTTGTAGGGTACGAAACCACCTCGAAGCTATTCTTTCCGATCGATCTATCCAAGAGTTCGTACTAAAATAACACCAAATAATTTCAGATTCATAATACTCAATCCAACGCAAAGAACTTCAAAGAGTGCCCCAAGATTTCTACCAGAGAAACAAAAGACGAGTACGTGCATTGATAACCCACAAGTATAGGGGATCGCAACAGTTTTCGAGGGTAGAGTATTCGACCCAAATTTATAGATTCGACACAAGGGGAGCCAAAGAATATTTGACGGTATTAGCAGCTGAGTTGTCAATTCAACCACACCTAGAGATTAATTATCTGCAGCAAAGTGATCAGTAGCAAAGTAGTTTGATAGTTTTGCTAATAGTGACAGCAGTAATGGTAACAGTAACAGTGATAGCAGTAATTTTGTAGCAAGTGTAACAGTGATGATAGCAGTAGTAACTTAGCAGAAACAATATAAGATAAATTCGTAGGCATTGGATCGGTGACTTGTTGGATGATATTCATCATGTGACAATTGTAATCTAGGGCGATACAGCACTAGCTCTAGTTCATCGATATAATGTAGGCATGTATTCCGTAAATAGTCATACATGCTTTATTAAAAGAACTTGCATGACATCTTTTGTCCTACCCTCCCGTGGCAGCGGGGTCCATGTTGGAAACTAAGGGATATTAAGGCCTCCTTTTAATAGAGAACCGGAACAAAGCATTAACACATAGTGAATACATGAACTCCTCAAACTACGGTCATCACCGAGAGTGGGCCCAGTTGTTTTCACTTGGGGGTTGTCGGATCATAACCATAGTAGGTGACTATAACTTGCAAGATCGGATCTAAAACATGGATATAATGATGAATTCATAAACGGTTCAGATCTGAGTTCATGGCACCCGGGCCCAAAGTGACAAGCATTAAGCATAGCAAAGTCATAGCAACATCAATCTAAGAACATAGTGGATACTAGGGATCAGGCCCTAACAAAACTAACTCGATTACATGATGAATCTCATCCAACTCCTCACCGACCAGCGAGCCTACGAAGGAATTACTCACTCCCGGTGGGGAGCATCATGGAATTGGCGATGGAGATGGGTTGGTGATGACGAAGAACGAAGATCCCCCTCTCCGGAGCCCCAAACGGACTCCAGATCTGCCCTCCCGAGGAAGAACAGGGCTTGGCGGCGGCTCCGTCTCGTGGATCGCGATAATTCTTTCTCCCTGATTTTTTCTGGAAATATGTGATTTTATAGTATCAGGGGGTCGTCTGCGGGGCCACCAGGTGGGTACAACCCACCTGGGCGCGCCAGGAGAGGGGGCGCGCCCTGGTGGGTTGTGCCCACCCAGGTGCCCCTCTCCGGCAGGTCTTGGCTCCAGAAATTCTTATTATTGATATAAAAAATCCTCGCAAAGTTTCGTTCCATTCCGAGAACTTTTATTTCTGCACAAAAACAACACCATGGTAGTTCTGCTGAAAACAGCGTCAGTCCGGGGTTAGTTTCATTCAAATCATGCAAATTAGAGTCCAAAACAAGAGGAAAAGCGTGAGAAAAAGTAGATACGTTGGAGACGTATCAACTCCCCCAAGCTTAAACCTTTGCTTGTCCTCAAGCAATTCAGTTGATAAACTGAAAGTGAGAAAGAAAAACTTTTACGAACTCTTTTGCTCTTGTTTGCATAAATAAGCTTAAACAGCACCCAGGTTTTCAGCCAAGATTATAACTAACCATGTCAACAATAACTCTTAAAGATTATAATGACTCATATCAATGACATAATCAGCTAGCAAGCAATAAGAAGATATCTCAAACAGCAACACGTTGTCAAAACAACCATGCTATAATATGACAATAGTGGTATCTTGCTAGCCCTTTCTAAGACCGCAAAACATAAATGCAGAGCACCTCCAAAGTTCAAGCAACGACTAAACATTGTAATTCATGGTAGAAAAGATCCAGTCATGATGCACCCAACATTAGCTATACATAATGCATAAATCATGACAGTTGTGCTCTAATCAGTTTCTGGCGCTTGTTTTTAGAAGGTGATGAAACAATATAAAAGTAAATTGGAAGTCCCTTCGCAGAGGGAAGTAGTGATTTGCAGAGGTGCCAGATCTCAGTTTTTAAAACAGAGATAAATGATATTTTGAGACATGCACCCTTCTTATTCACTTCACGACCATTAGTTATCAACATCTTCCATGCTAAGCACGCTAGTGGCAGTTCCCAAGCGATAAAAGTAAAGGTTTTGACTCCATTGGGAGTTTTTGTTTGATTATTTCAGAGATGAACTCTTTTTCATGTTTGCAGTTTGGGACTGGGCATCCCTATTACCGCCCTTTTCTCGTGCGATGGCGAGTGAATAAACACTCGACCTGAGAATAACCCGCTTAGCATGGAAGATATTGACCACCTCCTGTCGTTCCATGAACGATCCTGGCACACAAAAAGGAAAAATTTTAGAAGTTTTTAGAGGTGGCACATGCAAATTTACTTAGGACGGCAGGGTAATACCGTATATAGGTAGGTATGGTGGACTCATCTGGAATAACTTTGGGTTCAAGGTTTTTGATTTACAAGGAGAATTCCCACCTAGTTCAGGCCAAGGCCAACAATTAACATTGAGAAGCGGCCAGCTAGAGAGCAACAACGATCATAACCATGCATTATGCATAAGTAACATTGGACACTAGCATGAGTAGGATATGAACACCATGAACATAATATCATAGAGGCTATGTTGGTTTTCATTCAACTACATGCATAAACATGTGCCAAGTCAAGCCACTCGAACATTCAGAGGAGGATACCATATCGTCATACTACATCGCAATCATTTTAACGCTATGTTGATATCCAAGATAAATCATTATCAACTCCCAGCTACTTATGCGTGGCATGAGAAACTATAATCTCTAATTGTCATTGCAAACATGTTTAATCATAATGGGCTGAAGCCTGGATACTAGGTTAAACATATTTACACAAACAGAACAAGTTGAGTTCATACCAGTTTCTCTTGCCACGGCCAGTTCATCGAATATCGTCATTATTGCCTTTCACTTGCACAACTGAATGATGTGAAAATAATAATAGTGCAAGAGTGCCGTGGACTAAGCTGGAATCTGCAAACATTTTATTCAACAGGAGAAGACAAGGTAAAATGTGCTCTTATTAGTTCAACAGTGATTCATATGAGAGCCACTTAATATTTTCATCGTGGTCTTCTCCTCGGTACAACCCGAAATAAAAAGAAAAGAAATTCAGAGAAACACACTGAAATATTTTTGCAGTTTTTGGTTTTCTTCGACAAGCACATAAAAAGCAAAAATGAGAAAAACTATTTACACGGGAAAGCTCCCAACAAGCAAAAGAAGAACAAGGAAATCTTTTTGGGTTTTATTTTTAGAACTACTACTAAGCATGCATAGAAAGTAAATTACTACTGGTATTTTTTTTGGTTTTTCTAAAGTTTTTCAAACACACAAGAAGAAAGCAAGAAAATAAATCTAAGCATGGGTGATACAATGAAAAAGTATGAGCACCGATAGATAGAATGATATGTAGACATAATGTAAAGTCGGTGGGAAACACGTACTTCCCCAAGCTTAGGCTTTTGGCCTAGCTTGGTAGTCAATCAGTAGCCTGGAGGGTAGTTGTCGGCTTGGTAGCTCACAGAGGCTCTCGGTGCGGATGCATCAGCACGCCGTGCCACCACCACTGCTGCGTTATGAGCTCGGGCCTCGCTCTCAAGAACAAAATATCTTCCCTTGCTGTTATAGTCAAAAAGAGCAGGCGCAGGAAAATATGTGTCCACAACAGATGATTGGTTAAACATCAGATTATAAGTGAAGTCATGAATCTTTCCTTTAAGGATTTTATGCTCTTTTAAAGCATCAAAATATAAATACCGAGTGGGTAAGATAGGATCAAAGGGCAAAGGTGAAACACCCAGCCCTCGTGCTAGACGTGTGGCATAAATTCCACCATAGAACCAGCCACTTTTGGCGTTATGCTGAAGTCTACGTGCAACAATCGCTCCAAGGTTATAATTCCTTTCACCAGTGAGAGGGGTGTGAATGAGGCTCAAGTCTGGCGCACAAAGTATGCTACAGTCTTGCTTGCCTACTATGCATTTCCCGTTAAATAAAGCAAAATACTGAATTGCGGGAAAGTGAATGCTCTTTATTCTTCCTTGTCTCACTCCCATATTTTCACCGTAACAAAGGCTAGTCAAGAAAGATTCATACTCAGTCGTTGGTGGCTCATCAAGCGAACCCCAAAATGGAAGTTTGCAATGGTAAGCAAAATTCTCTAGTAGAATAGTAAATGGATTATCATAAAGCATAAACGACACCCTAGACTCACGTGGAAAATATTTAAATCCTTTGACAAATGATTCAGTGAGAAGTTGGTGTTGTTCACACTTATCTAAAAGGTAGGTACCGAGACCGGCATTGTGAACATATTGCTCAAATTCCTCCTTAATGCCCACTCGCGTCATATACTCATCGCAAGGCCATAAGCATATTTTGGTAGCGGCACTTCGTGTGTAACTTTCACTTGGTTCAACATAAGACCGGCGGGCAGAACTGTCACTAGAAGATGCCCCCGAGGATCGTCTCCTCGAAGAACTCCTTCCAAATAGGTTCATCATGTCCGCGTACAATTTTCTGAAAATAAAAATTTTGGGGTGACAAAAAATTTGTCAACAAAACTTTATAAAATTGATAGCAACTACTCATAGGGATACATAGAGGCCATAGCAAGCATTCAAACTACTTAGAACACTAAAAATTCAACATGCAAGCACATCTACAGCAGCACCAAGAGTAGCTAATTAGTCAAAGTATAAACCACTAAGACAAAAACTAATTGGAGAAAAGGTGGAGTCACATACCAAGCAACAATCCCCCGAAACAGTTTCGGAAATGGAGCTTCGAGCAAAGAGATCAAAATCCGCGGGTTTGAGCTTAAGAACACGGGAGAGAGAGAGAGAGCAATGGGGATTTTTTTTCTGGAGGTAAGTGATGATGTGGGCTAAAGAGATAAGTGAGGGGGCCCACGTGGGGCCCACAACCCACCAGGGCACGCTTGGGGGTCCTAGCATGCCCATGTGGGTTGTGCCCACCTGGTGCACCTCCCTCTGGTATTATTTGCACCAAAAATTCAGAAATATTCAAAAAAAATCATGTTCAATTTTCAGGGCATTCTGAGAACTTTTATTTTTGGGTCATTTTTTATTGCACGGAAAATTCAGAAAACAGACAAAACATGGCATTTTATTTTATTTAACTAATAAAAACAGAAAACTAAAGATAGGGACAGAAGGTAGTGCTTACTAAATTCATCAGCCTCATACTGCTAAAACATTATTCATTAATAAGGCTGATCAGGTCTTATTAACAACCACTTTCGATTAGCATGAAACCAAAGAACTTTCGTAAATCACTAAGTTACCTCAATGGGGATATGGATGTCCCCAACAATAAGCATTTCATATTTCTTTTTGACAGTAGGTAGAGGTATTTGAAAACTTCCAATAGTGATTGTCGGAGATTTTTCAATAACATTAATACCATTCACTTGGAATTGTTTCTTTGGAAAGTACACCATATGCTCATTACCATTGATATGAAAAGTGACCTTGCTTTTATTGCAATCAATAATAGCCCCTGCAGTATTCAAGAAGGGTCTACCAAGGATAATTGACATGTTGTCGTCCTCGGGCATCTCAAGTATAACAAAGTCAGTCAAGATAGTAACATTAGCAAGAACAACGGACACATCCTCACAGATACCGATAGGTATGGCAGTTGACTTGTGAGCCATTTGCAAAGATATTTCAGTAGTTGTGAGTTTATTCAAGTCAAGTCTTTTATATAAATAGAAAGGCATAACACTAACACCAGCTCCTAAATCACACAAAGCAGTTTTCACATAATTCTTTTTGATAGAGCAAGGTATAGTTGATATTCCCGGATCTCCAAGTTTTTTAGGTACTCCATCTTTAAAAGTGTAATTAGCAAGCATAGTGGAGATTTCAACTTCCGGTATTCTCTTATTTGTGATGATGTCTTTCATATACTTTGCATAAGGAGGCATTTTCAAGATGTCAGTCAAGCCTGTACGCAAAAAGACTAGCCTCAGCATTTCAGCAAAGCGTTCAAATTCTTCATCATATTTCTTTTTAGTTGACTTGGGTGGAAAAGGCATAGGTTTTTGAACCCACGGTTCTCTTTCTTTACCGTGCTTTCTAGCCACAAAGTCTCTTTTAACATACCTTTTATTCTTAGGTTGTGGGTTATCAAGATCAACAGGTGGTTCTATCTCAACATCATTATCTGGTTGCTTTTCATTATTTGGTTGAGAGTCTTCATGAACCTCATCATTATCTTTTTCATTATCACTAGGTGAGTGTTCATTACCAGACTGGGTTTCAGCATCAGAGATAGAAGTTTCATTTTCATTATCAGGAGGTTTTTCTATTTCCGGTTCACTAGAAGTGTGCAAAGTCCTATCATTTTTCTTCTTCTTTTTCTTTTTAGAAGGACTAGGTGCACTAGTGTTGTTCCTTTGTGAATCTTGTTCAATTCTTTTTGGGTCTCCCTTCGGATAAAGTGGTTCCTGAGTCATTTTACCTCCTCTAGTTGCTACTCTAACGGCAAAGTCATGCATATTATGATTCATTTCATCAAGTAATTCTCTTTGTGATTTAGCAACTTGTTCTAACTGGGTTTGAACCATAGAAGCATGTTTTCCAACACCTCTAACATCATTTGAAATTCTAAATAACAAGTCAGTCAAGCGAGCAATCATGTCAGAATTATATTCAATTGTTTCATAACATTTGCATTGAAGTGATCTTGTTTTCTAATATAGTTTTCAAACTCATAAAGGCATTGACTAGGATGCATATTGTGAGGATTATCATTTTCATTGAACTTCATAAGAGAATTTACCTCTACCACCTTAGGAAGTGGTGGTGTATTAAGCCCATGTATTTCTTCAATAGGAGGTAAAATTTTAACATCCTCAGCTTTAATACCTTTTTCCTTCATGGATTTCTTTGCCTCTTGCATATCTTCAGAACTGAGATATAATATACCCCTCTTCTTCGGAGTGGGTTTAGCCGGTGGTTCAGGAAGAGTCCAATCATCATAATTTTTCAATATATTATTTAATAATTCTTCAGGTTGTCCAACAGTTCGTTCCCTGAAAACACAACCAGCACAACTATCTAGGAAGTCCCTAGAAGCATCGGTTAGTCCATTATAGAAGATGTCAAGTATTTCATTTTTCTTAAGAGGATGATCAGGCAAAGCATTAAGTAGCTGGCAAAGCCTCCCCCAAGCTTGTGGGAGACGCTCTTCTTTAACTTGCACAAAGTTAAATATTTCCTGTAAGGCAGCTTGTTTCTTATGAGCAGGAAAATATTTTTCAGAGAAGTAATAAATCATATCCTGGGGACTACGCACACAACCAGGAGCAAGAGTATTGTACCAAGCTTTAGCATCACCCTTTAATGAGAAAGGAAATAATTTGAGAATAAAGTAATAGCGAGTTTTCTCATCATGAGTAAAAAGGGTGGCTATATCATTCAACTTAGTAAGATGTGCCACAACAGTTTCAGTTTCATAACCATGGAAAGGATCAGATTCAACCAAAGTAATTAACTCTGGGTCGACAGAGAATTCATAATCCTTATCATCAATAAAGATAGGTGAAGTAGCAAACTTAGGATCACATTTCATTCTATCATTCAGAGATTTTTCTTTATACTTGCATAATAATTTCTCTAGATCATCTCTATCCTTACAAGCAAGAATATCTCTAGTTGTCTCCTCATTCATAACATAACCTTCCGGTACCTTAGGCAATTCATATCTAGGAAGGCTAGTTCTAGCAGGTGTTTCAGGAGTTTCAGTTTCAAGCTCATCATCAGATTCAACAACATCATGTTGTATTACTCTAGCAATTTGTTCATCAAGAAAATCACCAAGTGGCACATCATCATTATCAAGCAAGGTACTAGCATCATCATAAGCATCATCCATAGTAGAAGCAGCATCATCAATAACTTGCGACATATGAGAATTGATAGCCTGTGGTGGTGTTGCAAGTTTACTCAAAACAGAAAGTGAATCTAAAGCAGAACTGGATGGCAGTTCCTTACCTCCCCTCGTCTTTGAGGGAAATATCTTAGTCTTTGGATCCTTCCGATTCTTCATAGTGATAATATGATAATAATCCCAAGTGACTCAACAAATATAGCTATACTCCCCGGCAACGGCGCCAAAAAAAGGTCTTGATAACCCACAAGTATAGGTGATCGTAACAGTTTTCGAGGGTAGAGTATTCGACCCAAATTTATAGATTCGACACAAGGGGAGCCAAAGAATATTTGAAGGTATTAGTAGCTAAGTTGTCAATTCAACCACGCCTGGAGATTAATTATCTGCAGCAAAGTGATCAGTAGCAAAGTAGTTTGATAGTTTCGATAATAGTGACAGCAGCAACGGTAACAGTAACAGTGATAGCAGTAATTTTGTAGCAAGTGTAACAGTGATGATAGCAGTAGTAACTTAGCAGAAACAATATAAGATAAATTCGTAGGCATTGGATCGGTGACTTGTTGGATGATATTCATCATGTGACAGTTATAACTAGGGCGATTCAACACTAGCTCCAGTTCATCGATATAATGTAGGCATGTATTTCGTAAATAGTCATACGTGCTTTATTAAAAGAACTTGCATGACACCTTTTGTCCTACCCTCCCGTGTCAGCGGGGTCCATATTGGAAACTAAGGGATATTAAGGTTTCCTTTTAATAGAGAACCGGAACAAAGCATTAACACATAGTGAATACATGAACTCCTCAAACTACGGTCATCACCGAGAGTGGGCCCGGTTGTTTTCACTTAGGGGTTGTCGGATCATAACCATAGTATGTGACTACAACTTGCAAGATCGAATCTAAAACATGGATATAATGATGAATTTATAAACGGTTCAGATTAGTGTTCATGGCACCCGGGTCCAAAGTGACAAGCATTAAGCATAGCAAAGTCATAGCAACATCAATCTAAGAACATAGTGGATACTACGAATCAGGCCCTAACAAAACTAACTCGATTACATGATGAATCTCATCCAACTCCTCACCGACCAGCGAGCCTACGAAGGAATTACTCACTCCCAGTGGGGAGCATCATGGAATTGGCGATGGAGATGGGTTGGTGATGATGAAGAACAAAGATTCCCCTCTCCGGAGCCCCAAACGGACTCCAGATCTGCCCTCCCGAGGAAGAACAGGGCTTGGCGGCAGCTCCATCTCGTGGATCACGATAATTCTTTCTCCCTTATTTTTCTGGAAATATGTGATTTTATAGTATCAGGGTTGAGGTCTGCGGGGCCACCAGGTGGGTACGACCCATCTGGGCGCGCGCCCTGGTCGGTTGTGCGCACCCAGGTAACCCTCTCCGGCAGGTCTTGGCTCCAGAAATTCTTATTATTGATATAAAAATCCTCGCAAATTTTCGTTCCATTCCGAGAACTTTTATTTCTGCACAAAAACAACACCATGGTAGTTCTGCTTAAAACAGTGTCAGTCCGGGGTTAGTTTCATTCAAATCATGCAAATTAGAGTCCAAAACAAGAGGAAAAGTGTGAGAAAAAGTAGATACGTTGGAGACGTATCATGCATCAATCCCTATGCATAGATTACCCCAATGTCACCTCGGGAATCCGCGAGTTGAGTGCCAAAACACATATCAAGTGAATCAGTATTCATATGCAAGACATATATCAAGTGCTCTCAAATCCATAAAAGTATTCAATCCGATAAAACGAAATATCAAAGGGAAAACTTAATTCATCACAACAAGATAGAGAGGGGAAAACACCATATGACCCGACTATATTAACAAAACCCGCGATACATCAAGATCGTGACATCTCAAGAACACGAGAGAGACAGATTAAACACACAGCTACTGGTACAAACCCTCAGCCCCGAGGGTGGACTACTCCCTCCTCATCGTGGTGGCCGCCGGGATGATGAAGATGGCCACCGGTGATGATTCCCCCCTCCAACAGGGTGCCAGAACGGGGTCTAGATTAGTTTTCGGTGGCTACAGAGCCCTGCGGCGGAGGAACTTCTGATCTAGGTTAACCCTGAGGGTTTTTGAAATATTTGGGAATTTATAGGGTAAAGAGGGGGTGCCGGAGGCCACCGAGGTGGGCACAACCCACCTGGGCGCCTGGGCCACCAGGCGAGCCCTGGTGGGTTGTGACCCCCTCGGGGAACCCCCAGGTGCTGCTCTGGCCCACTGGTAGTCTTCTGGTCCATAAAAAATCCACAAAAAGTTTCGCGGTGTTTGGACTCCGTTTGATATTGATTTCCTGTGATGTAAAAAACAAGCAAAAAACAGCAACTCGCACTGGGCACTGGTTCAATAGGTTAGTCCCAAAAAATGATATAAAGTTGCTATAAAACGATTGTAAAACATCCAAGAATGATAATATAACAACATGAATACTTCATAAATTATAGATACGTTGGAGACGTATCAGCATCCCCAAGCTTAAATCCTACCCGTCCTCGAGTAGGTAAATGATAAAAGAAATAATTTATGAAGTGTGTATGCTAGCAAAGTGCATAAGTTTGATCAATGATAATTTCAATCATTTTTCCTAGCATCATGACAACAACTCTTTCTTATAAAATTTCTCATGTTTAAAGTAGCAACCAATTTACATGTTAAGGTTCAAACAAACAACGAATTCTCTTGAAACTCAACAACCTATGTTCTCAATCACCAAGCAGCTGCAATTCAACTTATTCAACAGAGTCTAAGTAAGAGCTCCACATACTCAACCATCATATAGTCTTCTATGATTGCTAACACTTACCACATACACATGAGCAAAACGTTTCAACCGGACACATAGAAAGATAGGGACTTATAATTTCGCCTCCCAACGTATTCACCTCAAGCGTGATGTCAACAATAATAACTCATGCTACCCATATCCAACTGGATATATGTGCCTAGATCTTTCCTCGCCACATGATGCTTTCCAAAAGAGAAAAATAAAAAGGAATAGAGAGAAAAACTTTGACTCTTGCATGAAACTAAATACATAAAAGTAAAAGGTAGGCCCTTCGTACAGGGAAGCAGAGGTTGCCATGCGCTTATTTGTTTGTATGCTCAACCCCTTAGTGCAAAATAACGTCACGTTGTATTGCCCCTTATGACAGCAACCTTTGTTATGCAGTCTGTCGCCTTTATTCTTTGCCATCACAAGTTTGTACAATGCTCAATTTTCTCTTACACTAAATGATCTAACACTTTTAGAAGCAATTTTTATTGCCTTATTGCACCGATGACAACTTACTTGAAGGATCTTGCTCAATCCTTAGGTAGGTATGGTGGACTCTTGAAAATAAGATTTGGGTTTAAAGGTTTTTGGATGCACAAGTAGTATCTCTACTTGGTGCGGAATTTTTCGCTTGCAAGGATGGGGGGTAAGCACCACATGTTGAAGGATCTATGACAATATAACTTCTATGTGAATGTGAACAAACATAAACCATTACGTTGTCTTCCTTGTCCAACGTCAACAATTTTGGCATATAATATTTTGATGGGGGCTCACAATCACAAAGATTTCCAAGATAGTGTATCTGCATGTGAAAGTTCTCTTCCTTATACTAATTATTCATGAATTGCTTGTATGACCAATATTGTGATTGTCAAGCTTCAAAAGATTTCACTTTCTAAACCCAATGTGAAGCTACCACTAGGCATGATATAATTTCCACTTCATGATATTCAATTCATTCAACAGTTTACTCATAGGATATAAGTGAAGCACAAGAGTAAATGACAAGCTACTCCAAAAAGATATAAGTGAAGATCAAGCGAGTAGTTATGTAAATGGGTAGCTATTTGAGGACTCTCTCTTATTTCAAAACTTTTAGATCTAAGAATTTTATTAAAACAACAAGCAAAACAAATAAAATGACAATCTAAGAATAGCACACATCATGTGAAGAAGCAAAAACTTAGGCTCAACCGATATTAACCGATAATTGTTGGAGAAGAAAGGTGGGATGCCTACCGGGGCATCCCCAAGCTTAGATGCTTGAGACTTCTTGAAATATTATCTTGGGGTGCCTTGGGCATCCCCAAGATTGAGCTTTTGTGTCTCCTTAATTCCTTTTATATCGCGGTTTCCCTAAATCTTAAAAACTTCATCCACACAAAACTCAACAAGAACTCGTGAGATAAGTTACTATAAACCAATGCAAAAACCTTATCATTCTCTACTGTAGAAACTCACTAAAATTATTATTCAACATTGCATACTAAATGCCTCTGCATATTTAATACTCCTATCCTCAAATAGAGCCATTAAACAAGCAAACATAACAGCAATCCGCCAAAACAGTACAGTCTGTAAAGAATGCAATAGTATCAATATTTCTGTAACTCCAAAATTTATGAAAATTTACCACATTGTAAAAAAATTATCAGAGCTTATTTTGCAAAAAAATTCAGCATTTTATCACATTCTGACTTTTCTAGGGAATTTTTGCAATAGCGATAAATTTTCTATTTTGAAACAGCAACATGTATACTTGCAAAATAAACATGGCAAAGGCTATACTTGACATTTTTTATTGAAAAGAAAGATGCAAAATATTATTAACAGAAAGAAAATCCTAACAAAAGAAAATGACGATCCAAGCAAAAACACATATCATGTGACGAATAAAAATGTAGCTCCAAGTGAGGTTACCGATAATGTTGGCGACGAAAGAGGGGATGCCTTCCGGGGCATCCCCAAGCTTAGTTACTTGGATCTTCGTTGAATATTACCTTGGGGTGCCTTGGGCATCCCCAAGCTTAGCGTCTTGTCACTCCTTATTCTCCTCATATCGATATCTCACCCAAAACATGAAAACTTCAATCACACAAAACTTAATGGAACTTCGTGAGATAGGTTAGTATGATAAAGAGCAAACCATTTCACTTTGGTACTGTCAAAGACAAGATTCATAATTGTTTCCACACAATGCCCACTGTAGCATATCATTTACACAATTTATATTGAGCAATATAAGCCATAGAAACTAGAAAACTAGCAAACTATGCATTGAAAACAGAATCTGTCAAAAACAGAACAGTTTGAAGTAATCTGTACTCCAACCATACTTCTCCTACTCCAAAAATTCTAAAAAATTAGGACAACGTAGGGAATTTTTCTATCTATCACCTGTAAAAAACTCAGATCAAAAGCACGTTCCAGTGAATTTTAGAAATTCCTGGACTGGGCGTAAAAGTTTTAGTTTTTGCACAGATTCAAGTCAAGTATCATCCACACTATCCCAAAGGCTTTACTTGGCACTTTATTGAAACAAAAGCAATATAAATGATTACAGTAGCCTAATCATGTGAACATACAAAAACAGTAGGTAAAAGTGTTGGGTTGTCTCCCAACAAGCACTTTTCTTTAATGCCTTTTAGCTAGGCGTGATGAGTTCAATGATGCTCGCATAAAAGATAAGAATTGAAACACAAAGAGAGCATCATGAAGCACATGGCAAGCACACTTAATTCTAACCCACTTCCTATGCATAGGGATTTTTTTATCAAACAATTTATGGGAACAAGAATCAACTAGCATAGGAAGGCAAAACAAGCACAACTTTAAGATTTTCAACACATAGAGAGGAAACTTGATATTACTACAACTCCTACAAGAATAAGTTCCTCCCTCATAATAGTTTTCAGTAGCATCATGAAGAAATTCAACAATATAACCATCACATAAAGCATTCTTTTCATGACACAAAAGCATAGAAAACTTATTACTCTCCACATAAGCAAATTTCTTCTCATCAATAGTAGTGGGAGCAAACTCAACAAAATAACTATCATGAGAGTGAAAATTAAAATCGTGATGACAAGTTTCATGGTTATCATTTTTCTTTATTGCATACATGTCATCACCATAATCAGCATAAATAGCAACTTTGTTATCATAGTCAATTGAAGCCTCATCCAAAATGGTGGATTCATCACTAAATAAAGTCATGACCTCTCCAAATCCACTTTCATCATTATAATCATCATAAATAGGAGGCATGCAATCATTATAACAAATTTGCACATCAAATCTTGGGGGACTAAAAATATCATCTTCATCAAAGATAGCATCCCCAAGCTTATGGCTTTGCATATCATTAGCATCATGGATATTCAAAGAATTCATACTAACAATATTGCAATCATGCTCATCATTTATACCAAACATTCTATTGAATTCTTCTTCTATCAACTGAGCACAATTTTCCTTTCCCTCATTTTCACGAAAGACATTATAAAGATGAATAATATGATGCAACCTCAATTCCATTTTTGGTAGTTTTGTTTTATAAACCAAACTAGTGATAAAACAAGAAACTAATAGATTTGATTGCAAGATATAAAGATATACCTTAAAGCACTCACCTCCCCGGCAACGACGCCAGAAAAGAGCTTGATGTCTACTACGCAACTTTATTCTTGTAAACTCGTGTTGGGCCTCCAAGCGTAGAGTTTTGTAGGACAGTAGCAATTTCCCCTCAAGTGGATGACCTAAGGTTTATCAATCCGTGGGAGGTGTAGGATGAAGATGGTCTCTCTCAAACAACCATGCAACCAAATACAAGAAATCCCTTGTGTCCCCAACACACCCAATACAATGGAAAATTGTATAGGTGCACTAGTTCGGCGAAGAGATGGTGATAAAAGTGTAATATTGATGGTAGAAATATATTTTTATAATCTGAATAAATAAAAACAGCAAGGTAGCAAATAGTAAACGGGCACAAAAACGGTATTGCAATGCTTGAAAATGAGTCCTAGGGTCCGTACTTTCACTAGTGCAATCTCTCAACAATGCAAATATAATTGGATCATATAACCATCCCTCCGAAGAATCACTCCAAATTTCCTATCTAGCAGAGAACATAAGAAGAAATCTTTTGTAGGGTACGAAACCACCTCGAAGCTATTCTTTCCGATTGATTAATCCAAGAGTTCGTACTAAAATAACACCAAATAATTTCAGATTCATAATACTCAATCCAACACAAAGAACTTCAAAGAGTGCCCCAAGATTTCTACCGGAGAAACTAAAGACGAGAACGTGCATTAACCCCTATGCATAAATTACCTGAATGTCACCTTGGGAATCCGCGATTTGAGTGACAAAACACATATCAAGTGAATCAATATGATACCCCATTGTTACCACGAGTATTCATATGCAAGACATATATCAAGTGCTCTCAAATCCATGAAAGTATTCAATCCGATAAAACGAAATCTCAAAGGGAAAACTCAATTCATCAGAACAAGATAGAGAGGGGAAAACACCATATGATCCGACTATATTAACAAAGCCCGCGATACATCAAGATCGTGACATCTCAAGAACACGAGAGAGAGAGAGATTAAACACATATCTACTGGTACAAACCCTCAGCCCCGAGGATGGACTACTCCCTCCTCATAGTGGTGGCCATCGGGATGATGAAGATGGCCACCGGTGATGATTCCCCCCTCCGGCAGGGTGCCAGAACGGGGTCTAGATTGGTTTTCAGTGGCTATAGAGCCCTGCAGTGGCGGAACTTCTGATCTAGGTTAACCCCGAGGATTTTCGGAATATTTGGGAATTTATATGGTAAAGACGGGGTGCCGGAGGTCACCGAGGTGGGCACAACCCACCTGGGCGCGCCTGGGCCCCCAGGCGCGCCCTGGTGGGTCTGCTTTGGCCCACTGGTGGTCTTCTGGTCCAGCAGAAATACACAAAAAGTTTCACGGTGTTTGGACTCCGTTTGATATTGATTTCCTGCGATGTAAAAAACAAGCAAAAAACAGCAACTGGCACTGGGCACTGGGTCAATAGGTTAGTCCCAAAAAATGATATAAAGTTGCTATAAATGATTGTAAAACATCCAAGAATGATAATATAACAGCATGAATACTTCATAAATTATAGATACGTTGGAGACGTATCAATCACCAATTGGGATTGTTAGAGATGTTGAAGTCTTGTGTGGGAAAATAAAATACCCTACTGATTTTCTTGTTCTTTCTTCCCCACAAGATGATTTTTGCCCCATTATATTTTGTAGACCCTTCTTGAATACTGTTAATGCTAAGATAGACAGTGAGAAAGATATTGTTACTGTCGGTTTAGGTGATATGTCTCATGATTTTAATTTCTCTAAATTTCGTAGACAACCCCATGATAAAGAACTGCCTAGTAAGGATGAAATTATTGGTCTTGCTTCTATTGCCGTGCCTCCTAATGATCCTTTAGAACCATATTTGCTACACCATGAAAATGATATGTTTATTAATGAAAGAAAAGAATTAGATGAAATATTCTTCAATCAAGGGCCTGTTTTGAAACATAATTTGCATGTTGAAATCCTTGGGGACCCTCCTCCACCCAAGGGTGATCCGTGTTTCAATAATTTACCTGATACTTTGAAATATGCTTATCTTGATGAAAAGAAGATATATCTTGTTATTATTAATGCTAACCTTTCAGAGCATGAAGAAAATAAATTATTGAAAACTCTGAATAAGCATTGTACCACTATTTGATATACTCTTGATGATCTTAAGGGCATTAGTCCCACTCTATGCCAGCACAAAATTAATTTGGAGCCCGATGGTAAACCAGTTGTTGATCATCAACGATGGTTAAATCCTAAGATGAAAGAAGTGGTAAGAAATGAAATACTAAAGCTTCTGGAGGCAGGTATAATTTATCCTATTGCTGATAGTAGATGCTAAGTCATGTTCATTATGTCCCTAAGAAGGGAGGTATTACTGTTGTTCCTAATGATAAGAATGAATTGACCCCACAAAGAATTGTTACAGGTTATAGAATGGTAATTGATTTTCGCAAATTAAACAAAACTACTAGAAAAGATCATTACGCTCTACCTTTTATTGATCAAATGCTTGAAAGACTATCCAAACATACACATTTTTTTCTTTCTAGATGGTTATTCTGGTTTCTCTCAAATACCTGTGTCAAAAGAGGACTAAGAAAAGACCACTTTTACTTGCCCTTTCGGTACTTTTTTCTTATAGACGTATGCCTTTTGGTTTATGCAATGCATCTGCTACCTTTCAAAGATGTATGACTGCTATATTCTCTGACTTTTGTGAAAAGATTGTTGAGGTTTTCATGGATGATTTCTCCGTTTATGGAACTTCTTTTGATGATTGCTTAAGCAACCTTGATCGAGTTTTGCAGAGATCTGAAGAAACTAATCTTGTCCTGAATTGGGAGAAGTGCCACTTTATGGTTAATGAAGGTATTGTCTTGGGGCATAACATTTCTGAAAGAGTTACTGAAGTTGATAAAGCTAAAGTAGATGCTATTGAAAAGATGTCGTGTCCTAAAGATATCAAAGGTATACGAAGTTTCCTTGGTCATGCTAGTTTCCATAGGAGGTTTATTAAAGACTTCTCTAAAATTTCTAGGCCTCTCACTAATCTCTTGCAAAAAGATGTTCCTTTTGGTTTTTGATGATGATTGTGTAGAAGCATTTGAAATACTTAAGAAAGCCTTGATTTCTGAACCTATTGTTCAGCCACCTGATTGGAATTTACCCTTTGAAATTATGTGTTGTTCTAGTGATTATGCTGTTGGTGCTGTTCTAGGACAAAGAGTTGAAAAGAAATTGAATGTTATTCATTATGCTAGTAAAACTCTAGACAGTGCCCAGAGAAATTATGCTACTACTGAAAAAGAATTTCTAGCAGTTGTTTTTGCGTGTGATAAGTTCAGATCCTATATTTTTTATTCCAAAGTAACTGTTCACACTGATCATGCTGCTATTAAATCCTTATGGAAAAGAAAGATGCTAAACCTAGACTTATTAGATGGGTTCTCTTGCTGCAAGAATTTGATTTGCATATTATTGATAGAAAGGGAGTTGAGAACCCCGTTGCAGACAACTTGTCTAGGTTAGAAATTGTTCTTGATGACCCACTGCCTATTGATGATAGTTTTCCTGATGAGCAATTAGCTGTCATAAATGCTTCTCGTAATGCTCCATGGTATGCTGATTATGCTAATTAGACTGTTGCTAAGTTTATACCACTAAGTTTCATGTACCAGCAAAAGAAAAAGTTTTTCTATGATTTAACACATTACTTTGGGATGACCCACACCTTTATATAGAAGGCGTAGATGGTGTTATTAGACATTGTGTACCTGAGCATGAACAAGAACAAATTCTACGCAAGTGCAACTCCGAAGCCTACGGAGGGCAGCATGCTGGAGATAGAACTACACATAAGGTATTGCAATCTGGTTTTTATTGGCCTACTCTCTTCAAGGATGCTCGTAAGTTTGTCTTGTCTTGTGATGAATGCCAGAGAATTGGTAATATTAGTAGACATCAGGAAATGCCCATGAATTATTCACTTGTTATTGAACCATTTGATGTTTGGGGCTTTGAATATATGGGACATTTTCCTTCCTCTAATGGGTATACACATATTTTAGTTGATGTTGATTACGTTACTAAGTGGGTAGAAGCTATTCCAACTAGTAGTGCCGATCATAACACTTCTATTAAGATGCTTAAAGAAGTTATTTTTCCGAGGTTTGGAGTCCCTAGATATTTAATGACTGATTGTGGTTCACATTTTATTCATGGTGCTTTCCGTAAATTGCTTGCTAAGTATGATGTCAACCATAGAATTGCATCTCCTTATCATCCTGAGTCTAGTGGTCAAGTAGAATTGAGCAATAGAGATATTAAATTGATTTTGCAAAAGACTGTTAATAGATCTAGAAAGAAATGGTCTAAGAAACTTGATGATGCATTATGGGCTTATAGAACTTCTTATAAGAATCCTATGGGTATGTCCCCGTATAAAATGGTTTATGGAAAGGCATGTCACTTACCTCTCGAACTAGAACATAAAGCTTATTGGGCTATTAAAGAGCTCAACTATGATTTCAAACTTGCTGGTGAAAAGAGGTTATTTGACATTAGCTCACTTGATGGATGGAGAACCCAAGCCTATGAGAATGCCAAGTTGTTCAAAGAAAAGGTTAAAAGGTGACATTACAAAAGGATACGAAAGCGTGAGTTTAATGTAGGTGATCATGTTTTGCTATACAACTCTCGTTTAAGATTTTTTGCAGGAAAGCTTCTCTCTAAATGGGAAGGTCCTTACATTATCGAGGAGGTCTATTGTTCCGGTGCCATTAAAATCAACAACGCCAAAGGCACAAATCCGGAGGCGGTAAACGGTCAAAGAATCAAACATTATATCTTAGGTACTCCCATAAATGTCGAGACCAATATAATTAATACCATAACACCGAAGGAGTACATAAGGGATACTTTCCAGAATGTTTCAGACTCCGAAAAGGAATCGGTATGTGGTACAGTAAGTAAACCAACTCCAAAACTGTTCTAATAGCAATTTTTCTCTGTTTTGGAATATTTAAAAAATTAGGAAAATTAGAAGTAGTCTGAAAGAGACACAAGGAAGCCACAAGGGTGGAGGGCGCGCCCCTGCCTTGTGGCCACCTCATGTGCCCTCCGGACTCCGTTTTCTTGCACAACACTTCTTTTGGTCGGTAAATATATAATCTCCAGAAGGTTTTGACCACCATACCACGAAAAAATCCTCTGTTCTTGTTTCGAGTTGTTTTTCTGACAGATCTAGATCGCCATGACATCTCCAAGCGCCCCAAGGACAAGTTTTTCAAGAAGGTCATCAACCCCTACCTTGCAGAGATGCTGCGACACCCTCAAACCATTGAGATGAGTGAGGGGGTGCTGCACATCCGCGATGTTGAGGGGCCGAAGAAGACCAGAAGCATGGAGACAAGACTCGAAGCAATGGAGCAGCAAGTTTTCCAGTGTCAAGGGATGGTGGAACATGGACTCAACGCCAATCACTTGATGATCGCGGAGTTCACCAACAATCACAAGATGGATGCCAAGAACATCGGGGAGACCATCTTCAAGCTCCATGAGAAAATCGAGCATCTCCAAGCCCAGATCCTTGACCTGCAAAACCAAAACTGTGAGTATGAATACAAATTTAAGAGGATGAGTTTGGCTGCAGATTTGAGTATCGGAGACTCGTTCATCTTTCTATGATGGTGAGCATATGCCTTGGAAGATGGATGGCAAGCCTACTACATCAACAACTCCATCATCACCACCTCCAAAGAAAGAGATCTAAATACATGGGTATGGGCACTCCCCTTGGCAACTGCCAAGCTTGGGGGAGGTGCCCCGGTATCGTATCACCATCACACCTTTAACTTTATCATTTTTCTTAGTTTGATCCTTTTGGTTATATCTTGATCTAGTAGAATAAAGTTTTTAGTATGATCTAGCTTTGAGTTTTGTTTTGATCTCTATGTATCGAATCGAGTGCCTGAGCTATATAATAAAGAGTAGTTTTGAGTTGAGGGCTTTGCTTTCCTGCCATGATCTTGAGGGAATTAAAGAAAAGAAGGGAATAAAAAGAAATAAAAAGATCATATAATGATCTTGTGGAGACTAATGACTTCACTTATAAAGATTATGATGAATAAAAGTTGTTGAGAGTTGACAAACATAGTTTTGGTCATTGTTGCAATTAATAGGAAGTAATAAAGAAAGAGAGGTTCAACATATAAATATACTATCTTGGACATCTTTTGTAATTGTGAGCACTCATTAAAATATGACATGCTAAAGGTTGATGTTGGACAAGGAAGACAAAATAATGGGTTATGTTTTCTTATATCCGAATAGAAGTTATATTGTCGTGGATCCTCCAACATGTTGAGCTTGATTTTCCATCTTATGCTAGCTAAATTCTTCGCACCAAGTCGAGATACTACTTGTGCTTCCGAACATCCCTAAACCTAGTTTGCCATGAGAGTCCACCATACCTACCTATGGATTGAGTAAGATCCTTCAAGTAAGTTGTCATCGGTGCAAGTAATAAAAATTGCTCTCTAAATATGTATGATCAATTAGTGTGAAGAAAATAAGCTTTATACGAACTTATGATATGGAAGAAATAAAAGCGACAGACTGCATAATAAAATTCTTTATCACAAGCGGCAATATAAAGTGATGTTCTTTTGCATTAAGATTTTGTGCATCCAACCATAAAAGCGCATGACAACCTCTGCTTCCCTCTGCGAAGGGCCTATCTTTTACTTTTATCTTCTACCCTTATACAAGAGTCATGGTGATCTTCACCTTTCATTTTTACACTTTTTCTTTTGGCAAGCACTATGTGTTGGAGAGATCCAGATATATATATCCACTCGGATGTAGGTTATCATAAAGTATTATTGTTGACATTACGCTTGAGGTAAAAGGTTGGGAGGCGAAACTATAAGCCCCTGTATTTCTCTATGTCCGACTGAAACTTTAAACCCATAAATACCTGTAACATCCCACATTTTCAATTTGGAATGTTATACATTAGATCATCATTGCATATCATATTTTTATTGCATTTTGGTTGATCCTAGAAATTCTACGCAACTCAAGGACCCACGGAGAGAGTTGGGGATTTCGTTATTTTCATATTCGAGTTTTTCTCGAATTTTGAAAAAGAGGATCTTTGATTTTAATTATTTTTCTCTGAAATATTTCTTTTATTAAAAATAAAAGAGAGAGGATAAAATGACTTACTCAAAATAAATAAATATCAGAGATTTAATATTAAAATAAAATAAGATTTTTATTCGGAGTTTTATCGCTATTTTATTTGAATTAGCAAAAATATGCGTTTTTCAAAATTACATTTGAGGCCCAAATAAATGTTCACCTTGTCCGGCCTATTTTTCAAAGACGGGGAAAATTTATTTCGGGATTTTTGGAGTCCGCTTAGTATTTCTTATCTTTCTTTTTCTGCACGTTAGAATTATTTTAAAAAAAGTCAAACCGACTTCGGGCCGTACCCGGCCAGGAGACCTCGGGCCGGCCCCTTTATAAGCTGCCGCCCGCACCCCGCAGCCCAACCAGCCCCGCCGCTGCCCGAAACCCTAGCCGCCCGATCCGCCGCCGCCGCCGCGAGCCGCCGCCGCCTCGCCTCGCGCGAAGCGCCGCCGCCACCCGCGCCGCCCCGCCGCCCGTCGCCGCCGACCACCGCCGCCGGAGCTGCGGCGCCGCCGCCCGCCGGAGTTTGAGGTAGCCGCCGGTTTTTTTAACCGATCGGTTTTATTTCGTAAACCCTAGTTTTGTTTTTATTTAGATCGGTTCAGTTTATTTTATCGATTTAGTTATTTAGCGAATGTTCATCCGTACGTTTGTTTTAACGAACGGTTTTCACCGTTTAGTCGCAGATAACGAACGTGCGTTCGTTAGCCTGTTCGTCCGTTTTTCTTTTTCTCGGATTTTCCGCGATTATTTTCGATCGTGATTTCTGATCCGATTTTTGTTCTAGTATAACTTTTCGCTCGTTTATCGGAATCAAGCGATTCAAGCGCCTAGAGTTTCGTCTCGAAACCCTCTTTCTGTTTAACAAAATTAAACAAGTTTTTGGTACTGTAAAATTTGACTTTAGTCCAGATTAGTAAACGAAGCTTGTTTCTTTCGCCGTTTGAGTTTTGTTGCTTCGTTTGATTTGATTCTTTTTGCAAACCAGAGTTCTTAAGTTGAACTTTCTGGTTAGATCTCTTATTTGGGTTTTACCCGTGCCCTTGCTTGATTGCTTATTGTATGCTTGTTTGTTTGCGATAGAGTACCCGGAGTGCGAAGCGTGCTTCTACGAGTCTCTAGGTTTCGCGGATCATCAGCAAGGCAAGTAACACTTTGATCATACCTCTTTACTACCCATTTTTATGGCATTAGATCAATCCTCAAACAATTGCATGGTTAGGATCTGAATTAAATTGTGGGTTGGGAAGTAGCTGAGGTAGTACCTATTCACATGTTTATTATCAAACCTTGGGAGTTACTTCTACGTTATGCTTATATTGCTATGCTATGCTCGTAGACGTGGGTTTGGGTTTGAGAGTATTCATGACCGATGTGAGATTGTTAATTAATGGTTAAACTTAAGGTGGCAACTTAAATACACATCTGGGTGGATTGAGGCACCTGGGGTATCCAGTGATTGCCTGTATTTTTTGGAAATCCCGGGGTACCGTGTGATTCTCCTATGGACCGCCACCCAGGCTCAAAGGGATCATGAGATTATTCATACTAGAAACTTCCGTGTGCAGCCACAAGCTATTATGGGCTCTAGCATAGTTGATTAAGTCGTGTGAACTCTTACAGTGGTAGACTAGCAGATGTAGGGCATGTAGGTGGTACTGTCTACCCATCGTAAGGTGCTAACGCTTCTGAAAGACTGTGTCTCGGTCATCCGTTTCTCAAACATCATGTAGTGCAAGAAATCCAACGGAGGAGATCGAGTCTTGTGGGGAAAAGTGCGCAAACCTCTGCAGAGTGTACAAACTAATCATGGTTAGCCGTGTCCCGGTTATGGACATCTTGAGTATCTGGTTCTTGGATTATCATGTTGATCTCATCACTACTTAATTTAATTTGATGGGTTGTTAATGATTACTTTTAATTGGGATTTAGAGGGGGTTTACCTTCTCAATGTTTTCAACAAACCTTGTAGTAAAAAAAAGTATATTCCTTTGCAGTAGGGAAAAATTGGCTTTTCACAAAACATATTAAACGTACAGCCTCCACCAGCCATATATGTATGTAGTTTTAGCATTATTCTATTCATTACTCTCTTGTGTTACATTGCCAGCATATTCCATGTGCTGACCCATTTTTGGGCTGCAGGGTATCATGTTGCAGACTTTTCAGACCACGATTAAGGAGCCTTAGGTCGTGGTCTTTCACTCAGTGATGCCGTTGGAGTTGATGGACTCACTTTATCTTCCAAGCCTTCCGCTGTTAACGTTTTAGATGTCCTTAAGCCATATTTATTGTAATAAGTTCTCTTTTGAGACATTCAATGTAATAAGTGTGTGATTGCTACTCTGTTATAAATCCTTCAAGTACTGTGTGTGTCAGTATTACTGATCCAGGGATGACACTTATGCACAGAGATTAGACTGTTTGAGGTCTGGTCGCTACAAAGATGGTATCAGAGCACATGCTGACTGTAGGACACGACTACTAAGCTAAAGCCCTAGATCACTACTCTCTTCTCATTTCTGACTCCTCTCCATTTTCTACTCTTTAGGATGGCGGATGCAAGGATCAAGTTCATGCAACCGGATGAAGACACCCCATTTGGACGCCACTTGAAGGAAGTCACTAGATACCTGAACATTGGAATACCAAGCTTCACCGGGACCTACAACGCCACTTTACCAGAAGAGGAGCGCTGGATGATTCAAGTTCAAGTTCCAGGAAGGACGTTCACGCCAGTCACTGAGCCCATAGAGTTTTCCTTCGATGCACCAACCTGGAGTCTAGGAAAGAGTATGGCAGCTCACATTACCATGGGACGCATTGGAGAAGTTTACCACAATGATCTCAAGGACACTATCTACCAGATTTGTGGGCGCCGAGATGAGGAATGGGAGATGATCAGCACCAGGAAGGATAGATCGATTGCCTCTTTCATCCAGGAGTTAAACCAGCACATTCGACGCCAGGAGAACCAGATGTGCGCAGGCATGGCAGATTTGAAGAAAGCAATGACAAGGATCACGGAACTGGAGTAAGAACTCAAGGCTACACGCGAGGATTATATGGAGGAAATCGTCGCACTAGTGGAGAAGAATGGCGACCTGACAAAGAAGCTAGAAGTTTTCATGGGAGACCCTGCGCCAGGAGGAGGAGATGACGATTCCACTTGCCCGGAGAACTACATCATCATCGACGACACTGACTCAGACCCCAACAATAGCGATGATGATTATGTTGATGAAGCTGGAGCAGATATCATGGAGTCTTCGACCGAGCAATTTTTCTAGTAGACCACCAAATCAGTAGTAGTATTCCACCACGTATATAGTATAGTCCAAGCACTTTTGTAACGATAGTTCTAGACCGATTGTATGCCCTTGTTTGATTTGATTGAGTGATATGTTTGTGTTTGTCTCATGTGCATATGGGTAGTGTTTTCCCTCTAGACCTCATTCTATTCTGTTTTCTCATCTTTTCTAAACCCAGCAGATGCCTTCGAGATGCGTCAATGGATTTGCTTTCCCACCGGAGCTCACCCAGTTGATCTAGCAGCAGAATGCATTGATGCAGATACTAGTCCAGAATCAGAACCAGGGGAACAACAACAACAACAACCCACCACCACCCCCACCAGTTGACCACTTAGCCCATTTTCTTAGGCTAAATCCGCCGGTGTTCTCCATTAGCACCGAGCCGATTGTTGGAGATGATTGGCTTCGCAAGATTGAAAGGGGGTTGACCATTGCAGGATGCACAGATGCGGAGAGAGTGCGTTTTGCCGCACATCAGCTTGATGGACCCGCAGCATCTTGGTGGGAGAATTTCATAGTCACTTATCCTATTGACACTGTGACATGGGACCAGTTCCAGCAGGCTTTTCGCACTGCCCATGTTTTAGCAGGAGCTATGGCCATGAAGAAGTGTGAGTTTCGCAACTTGCGCCAAGGAGGGCGCACTGTTGGCCAATATGTGGATGAGTTTAGTAAGTTGGCATGTTATGCCCAGATGACGTCGCTACGGATGCAGCTAAGAAGGAGAAGTTTTTGGAAGGATTGAATGATGAGCTGAGCATGCAGTTGATGGTGGCAAATTTCAATAATTATCAGGAGTTAGTAGATAGAGCTCTCATGCTTGAAGGGAAGCAGCAGCAGATTGACAGCCGCAAAAGGAAGTATGGACAAGGGAAGTACAATTCTGGAGCCCAGCAGAGACCCCGTTACACCCGGAATTCAGGAGGACTTGTTCATAACCATGGAGGCCACACTCATAATGGAGGAAGTTTGCACAATAATAGTGGCCCCAAGAATGGTAATGGTAATGGAGGAAGTAGCGGACAAAACCGTTCCAACCCGGCAACACCCGCGAAGAAGGATCTAAGCCACGTGACTTGCTACAAATGCCAGAAGACTGGGCATTACGCCAATGAGTGTCCTGAAGCTAAGAATGGAAACGGCAATGGAAGCTCTAGGAAGAAGCCCAACCCTTTCACCAGGGGACAAGTGAACCACGTTAACGTGGAGGAGGTTGAAGCCCAGCCAGATGCAGTAATAGGTAAGTTTTTGGTTAAGTCATTTACTGCAGTCGTACTTTTTGATACTGGTGCATCGCATTCATACATATCAAGGGGATTCGTGGATAAGTTTAAACTGCCAACCTAAGCCCTTAGGTCATCCATGTTAGTAACCTCGCCAGGAGCAGAATATATGGCTAGCCTATGGTGTGATCGGTTACCATTAAGGATTGGTAACTACTTGTTCCCCTCAGACCTAATAGTATTGGAGTCACACGGATTGGATGTGATATTAGGCATGGACTGGTTATCGAAGTATGGAGGGAACATTGACTGTGCCAGTAAGTCGATTTTACTCACCACCCTAGAAGGAAGAAGGATCAAGTATGTATCTCGGCATGTGCCGAATAGGACTCAAGTAAATTCCTTATCAGGAGTTGTACAGGAGGAAGTACCAGTGGTGAAGGATTTTCCGGATGTATTTCCAGAAGAGTTGCCAGGCATGCCACCGGATAGAGACATTGAGTTTTTGACTGAGCTTTTGCCAGGCACAGGGCCAATATCTAAGAGACCGTACAGAATGCCCGCAAAGGATTTGGAGGAAATTAAGAAGCAGATTAAGGAGTTACTGGATAAAGGTTATATTCGCCCAAGTTCGTCACCTTGGGGATCACCAGTACTGCTAGTGGAGAAGAAGGATGGATCGTTAAGGATGGTTGTTGACTATCATGGATTGAATGAAGTGACGATCAAGAACAAGTACCCACTGCCGATGATCAATGATTTGTTTGACCAGCTGCAAGGAGCAAAGGTGTTTTCCAAGATCGATTTGCGATCAGGGTATCACCAGCTGAGGATTCGAAAGCAGGACATACCTAAGACAGCTTTTACAACGAGGTATGGGCTGTATGAGTATACCGTTATGTCATTTGGTCTGACTAACGCACCTGCCTATTTTATGAACATGATGAACAAAGTGTTTATGGAGTTTTTGGATAAGTTCATTGTGGTATTCATTGGTGACATTCTGGTCTACTCTAAGAACGAAGAGGAACATAAAGAGCATTTGCGTTTGGTACTTGGTAAGCTCAGAGAACATCAGTTATACGCCAAGTTCAGCAAGTGCGAGTTTTGGCTGAAGGAAGTTGGATTTCTTGGACATGTTATATCCGGGGAAGGAATAGTAGTAGACCCCACCAAAGTTGTCACTGTGACAAATTGGGAGTCACCCACGCCAGTTGGAGAGATTCGGAGTTTTCTTGGACGTGCAGGATATTACCGGAGGTTCATTGAGAATTTCTCAAAGATTGCAAAGCCCATGACTGAGTTGTTGAAGAAGGACACCAAGTTCAATTGGACTGAGGCATGTGAGGCCAGTTTTCAGGAGTTGAAGAGACGCTTGGTTACATCACCAGTGTTGATTCTGCCAGATCAATGCAAAGATTATGAAGTGTATTGCAACGCTTCTCGTCGAGGACTTGGAGCCGTACTTATGCAGGAGGGAAGAGTTGTTTCATATGCCTCACGACAGCTTAAACCCCATGAGTTAAATTATGCTACGCATGATTTGGAGTTAGCAGCCGTAGTGCATGCGTTGAAGACATGGAGACCTTTTCTCATCGGAAACCATTGTGAGGTATACACGGATCACAAGAGTTTAAATTATATCTTCACGTAGAAGGAGTTGAATCTCAGGCAGAGGAGATGCTTAGAGCTCATTAAGGATTATGATATGAGATTGCATTATCATCCCGGAAAGGCTAACGTAGTAGCCAATGCGTTGAGCCGCAAAAGTCATGTCAATACACTCATGACCGGAGAGTTACCCAAGGAGTTGGCAGATGACCTTCGTGAGCTATGTTTGGAGATAGTTCCGAAAGGCTACGTAGCAGCATTGGAGATTCAGTCTACTTTGATGGATAACATCAGAGAAGCTCAGAAGACGGAGAAGGAAATTGCCGAGATAAAGGAAAGGATGAGAAAAGGAAAGGCTAAAAGATTTCGTGAGGATGAGCACGATACCTTATGGTTTGAAGACCGCGTATATGTGCCAAATGATCAGGAGATCAGGAAGTTGATTCTGTAAGAGGCCCATGATTCGCCATATTCGATTCACCCAGGAAATACCAAGATGTATCTGGATTTGAAGGATAGTTTCTGGTGGACCGAAATGAAGAAGGATATTGCGGAGTATGTAGCAGTTTGTGATGTATGTCAGAGAGGGAAGGCAGAGCATCAGAAGCCAGCCGGATTGCTACAACCATTGCTGATACCCGAATGGAAATGGGATAAACTAGGCATGGAGTTTATCACAGGATTACCCAGGACTCGTTCAGGCTATGACTCGATATGGGTTGTAGTCGATCGATTGACGAAGGTAGCCCATTTCTTCCCAGTGAAGACCACTTACACCAGTGCTAAGTTGGCAAAGATATACATGACCAGGATCGTATGTCTGCATGGAGTTCCGAGGACCATTGTATCAGATAGAGGAACCCAGTTTACCTCAAAGTTTTGGAATCAGTTGCATGAAACTTTGGGAACCAGGCTAGAGTTCAGTACAGCTTTTCACCCGCAGACGGATGGACAGACTGAAAGAGTCAATCAGATTCTGGAGGACATGTTGAGAGCTTGTGCGCTAGACTATGGATCTAGTTGGGACGATAATTTGCCGTATGCAGAGTTCTCTTACAACAACAACTATCAAGCCAGTTTGAAGATGGCCCCTTTCGAAGCACTGTACGGAAGGAGGTGCAGAACACCGTTGTTGTGGGATGAAGTTGGAGACCGATAGTTGTTTGGACCAGATTTGATTAAAAAGTCTGAAGAGAAGGTTAAGCTGATTCGCGATAGACTCAAGGTAGCCCAGTCCAGGCAGAAGAGTTACGCGGATTCTAAACGCAAGGAGACAGTTTACGAAGTCGGAGACAGAGTGTATCTTCGTGTATCCCCACTTCGAGGAGTGAAGCGCTTTGGAGTTAAGGGAAAGTTAGCACCACGTTTTGTGGGACCATACAAAGTTATGGAACGTATGGGAGAAGTTGCTTACAAGTTGGAATTACCCGAAGGATTGTCCGGAGTTCACGATGTGTTCCACGTTTCTCAGTTAAAGAAGTGCCACGCAGAGATGGCTGATATTCCTCTGAGAGATACAGTGCCGGTGGAAGCGATACGGTTGGATAGTGACTTGACATATGAGGAGAAACCAGTCAAGATACTCGAGTTTGCCAGCCGAGTTACACGCAACAAAGTAATCAAGTTCTGCAAAGTTCAGTGGAGTCACCATTCCGAAGATGAAGCCACCTGGGAACGAGAGGAAGACCTACGGAAGGATCACTCTCACCTATTTTCTAGCCAACCCGAATCTCGAGGGCGAGATTCAACTTAAGGGGGTAGGTTTGTAACATCCCAAATTTTCAATTTGGAATGTTATGCATTAGATGATCATTGCATATCATATTTTATTGCATTTTGGTTGATCCTATAAATTCTACGCAACTCAAGGACCCACGGAGAGAGTTGGGGATTTCGTTATTTTCATATTCGAGTTTTTCTCGAATTTTGGAAAAGAGGATCTTTGATTTTAATTATTTTTCTCTAAAATATTTCTTTTATTAAAAATAAAAGAGAGAGGATAAAATGACTTCCTCAAAATAAAGAAATATCAGAGATTTAATATTAAAATCAAATAAGATTTTTATTCGGAGTTTTATCGCTATTTTATTTGAATTAGGAAAAATATGAGTTTTCAAAATTGCATTTAGGCCCAAATAAATGTTCACCTTGTCCGTCCTGTTTTTAGAGGACGGGGAAAATTTATTTCGGGATTTTTGGAGTCAGTTTAGTATTTCTTTTCTTTCTTTTTCTGCACGTCGGAATTATTTAAAAAAAAGTCAAACCGACTTCGGGCCGTACCCGGCCAGGAGACCTTGGGCCGCCCCCTTTATAAGCCACCGCCCGCACCCCGCAGCCCAACCAGTCCCACCGCCGCCCGAAACCCTAGCCGCCCGATCCGCCGTCGCCGCCACGAGCCGCCGCCGCCGCCGCCTCGCCTCGCGTGCCGCGCCGCCCGCCGCCCATCACCGCCGACCACCGCCGCCGGAGCCACCGCGCCGCCGCCTGCCGGAGTTCGAGGTAGCCGCCGGTTTTTTTAAACCGATCGGTTTTATTTCGTAAACCCTAGTTTCGCTTTTATTTAGATTGGTTTGATTTATTTTATAGGTTTAGTTATTTAGCGAACGTTCGTCCGTACGTTTGTTTTAACGAACGGTTTTGACCGTTTAGTCACAGATAACGAACGTTCGTTCGTTAGCCTGTTCGTCAGTTTTTCTTTTTCTCGGATTTTCCGCGATTATTTTCGATTGCGATTTCTGATCCGATTTTCGTTCTAGTATAACTTTTCGCTTGTTTATCGGAATCAGGCGATTCAAGCGCCTAGAGTTTCGTCTCGAAACCCTCTTTATGTTTAACCAACTTAAACAAGTTTTTGCTACTGTAAAATTTGACTTTAGTCTAGATTAGTAAACGAAGCTTGTTTCTTTCGCCGTTTGAGTTTTGTTGCTTCGTTTGATTTGATTCTTTTGCAAACCGGAGTTCTTAAGTTGAACTTTCTGGTTAGATCTCTTATTTGGGTTTTACCCGTGTCCTTGCTTGATTGCTTATCGTATGCTTGTTTGTTTGCGATAGAGTACCCGGAGTGCGAAGCGTGCTTCCACGAGTCTCTAGGTTTCACGGATCATCAGCAAGGCAAGTAACACTTTGATCATACCTCTTTACTACCCAGTTTTATTGCATTAGATCAATCCTCAAACAATTGCATGGTTAGGATCTGAATTGAATTGTGGGTTGGGAAGTAGCTGAGGTAGTACCTATTCACCTGTTTATTATCAAACCCTGGGAGTTACTTCTACGTTATGCTTATATTGCTATGCTATGCTCGTAGATGTGGGTTTGGGTTTGAGAGTATTCATGACCGATGTGAGATTGTTAATTAATGGTTAAACTTAAGGTGGCAACTTAAATACACATCTGAGTGGATTGAGGCACCTGGGGTATCCAGTGATTGCCTATATTTTTTGGAAATCCCGGGGTACCGTGTGATTCTCCTATGGACCGCCACCCAGGCTCAAAGGGATCATGAGATTATTCATACTAGAAACTTCTGTGTGCAGCCACAAGCTATTATGGGCTCTAGCATAGTTGATTAAGTCGTGTGAACTCTTACAGTGGTAGACTAGCAGATGTAGGTGATGTAGGTGGTACTGTCTACCCATCGTAAGGTGCTAACGCTTCTGAAAGACCGTGTCTCGGTCATCCGTTTCTCAAACATCATGTAGTGCGATAAATCCAACGGAGGAGATCGAGTCTCGTGGGGAAAAGTGCGCAAACCTCTGTAGAGTGTACAAACTAATCATGGTTAGGCGTGTCCCCGGTTATGGACATCTTGAGTATCTGGTTCTTGGATTATCATGTTGATCTCATCACTACTTAATTTAATTTGATGGGTTGTTAATGATTACTTTTAATTGGGATTGAGAGGGGGTTTACCTTCTCAATGTTTTCAACAAACCTTGTAGTAAAAAAACTATATTCCTTTGCAGTTGGGAAAAATTGGCTTTTCGCAAAACATATTAATCCTACAGCCTCCACCAGCCATATATACATGTAGTGTTAGCATTATTCTGTTCATTACTCTCTTGTGTTACATTGCAAGCATATTCCATGTGCTGACCCATTTTCGGGCTGCAACGTATCATGTTGCAGTCTTTTCAGACGACGAGTAAGGAGCCTTAGGTCGTGGTCTTTCACTCAGTGATGCCGTTGGAGTTGATGGACTCACTTTATCTTCCAAGCCTTCCGCTGTTAACGTTTTAGATGGCCTTAAGCCATATTTATTGTAATAAGTTCTCTTTTGAGACATTCGATGTAATAAGTGTGTGATTGCTACTCTGTTATAAATCCTTCAAGTACCGTGTGTGTCAGCATTACCGATCCAGGGATGACACTTATGCACAGAGATCAGACTGTCTGAGGTCTGGTCGCTACAGTACCGCATGAGTGTTAGCAATTGTGAAAGATTAAATGATAGTTTGTTAGTTTGTTAGTTTTCAATGAAGCTTTTGATTGACTCTTTCCGATGTAATGATAAATTGCAATTGCTCCAATGACTGAGATCATAGTTTGTTAGTTTTCAATGAAGCTTTTGATTCATACTTTACCTTGTGAACGAATTGTTACTTTGGCATAAGAAATTATATGACAATATATGTTGCTGTTCTAAAGATGATCATGATGCCCTCATGTCCGTATTTTATTTTATCAACACCTCTATCTCTAAACATGTGGACATATTTTTTGATTTCAGCTTTCGCTTAAGGACAAGCGAGGTCTAAGCTTGGAGAAGAGGGCTCTAGAGGGTGTGATTAGACCCTCAACGAGTAAAAGTGACAATTTTTAAGTTCTTCAAGTTGAGGTGGAATTTCAGCACAAATTTAAGCATTCACTACAAAAAAAGACACATCCGTGACATTTTGGGCCGAACGAAATTTTTTTTGTCATGCTTATGACACTTCTATGACGGTAATTGTGACAAAACCCGGTATTATCATAGATGTTGTGGGCTCCTACTTCTATGATAAAAAATCATGAAAGAAAATGGGCTTTTCGTCCTGGGCAGGCCGGAGACGCAGCTGCATGACATTCTTTGGGCCGTCCATGACAGAAAAAACCGTGGTAGAAGTGAGGATGAGGAAAATATCGGGGAGTTCCTGGTTACGGTGGGTGGTCGGGGCCGAGCGATGTGCGTTTCTCTCGTACACGTACGCGCGTGGGTGCGAGGTGTTGGGCTCTAACTGAACCCGAGCAAGGCGTTCGCCTACTGAACCCGAGCGATTGCACTGCAGGCTAAGTGTTACTGAACCCGAGCGATTGATCGATCTGCCTATTAATTGAACCCGATCGAGTGATTCCTTCGCTACTGCTGCTAACTGAAGCCGATCGAACCTGCTGCCTCTTGATGAATAGTGAGCGTTGTTGGGGGGTGGATGAACAGTTCCCGGTGGGGTTGGATGAGCAGGACCCCGTGGTAGTAGAGGCCGTTGCCGCTGGATGAACAGGGCCCCGATCGATCGAGCCGGTTGGGGGTGGATCAACAGGACCCCGTGGAGGGCTGGATGAACAGGACGACCCCGTGTTGGGCTGGTTGAACAGTAGCTGGTGGAGGGCTGGTTGAACAGTAGCCCGTGGAGGGGTGGTTGAAGAGGACCCCGTGGAGAGGGCTGGTTGAACAGTAGCCGGTGGAGGAGCGGTGGAGGTTGGATGAATAGGAGCCCATGGATGAACAGTCATAGGTGGAGACTGGAGGAGGTTGACGGTGGATGAACAGTAGCCCGTGGAGGCTGGAGGAGGTCGATGGTGGAGATGAACAGTAGCCCGTGGAGTCTGTTTTTGCGGTACGCCACACCCCTTTCGATGAATAGGACCCCTGTTTCGACCGTAGCGCTCCAACACAAGTCTGTTTCCTCCATTTTGCGGTACGCCACACCCCTCTCGATCAACAGGACCCCGTTTCGACTGTAGGAGGTCGAAGAGAAGTCTGTTTCCTCCATTTTGCGGTACGCCACACCCCTCCCGATGAACAGGATCCTGTTTCGACCGCAGGCGGTCGAACACATGGCCGTTTCCTCCGTTCTACGGTACGCCATGCCTCGTTTCGATCGGTTGTTCCCCTCCAAGCCGGTTGGTTCCCGATGAACACGACACATTCCGTTGCCTCCCGATGAGCACGACGACGCAGTTTTCCGTTCTGACCCAGCCATGTACACGAGCCATGGCCGTACGTATGCGCGAGTAGGCGTTCGACACCCCGCCCGTATGTACGTACGTGGTCGTACTTACTTTCTTGCACCCTGATACGTCTCCGCCGTATCTATAATTTTTGATTGTTCCATGCCAATATTATACAACTTTCATATACTTTTTGGCAACCTTTTATACTATTTTTGGGACTAACATATTGATCCAGTGCCCAGTGCCAGTTCCTGTTTGTTGCATGTTTTATGTTTCACAGAAACCCAATATCAAACGGAGTCCAAACGGGATAAAAATGGACGGAGAATTATTTTGGAATATTTATGATTTTTGGGAAGTAAAATCAACGCGAGACGGTGCCCGAGGGGGCCACGAGGCAGGGGAGCGCGCCCCAGGGGGCAGGCGCACCCTGGACCCTCGTGGGCACCCCGTAAGGCGGTTGACGCTCTTCTTTTGCCGCAAGAAAGCTAATTTTATGAGAAAGATCTGGGTGAAAGATTCACGCCAATCGGAGTTACGGATCTTCGGATATAAAAGAAACGGTGCCAGTGCAGAATCATAGAACGCAGAAACAGAGAGAGACAGAGAGACAGATCCAATCTCGGAAGGGCTCTAGCCCCTCCCATGCCATGGAGACCATGGACCAGAGGGGAAACCCTTCTCCCATCTAGGGAGAAGGTCAAGGAAGAAGAAGAAGGAGGGGGGCTCTCTCCCCCTCGCTTCCGGTGGCGCCGGAACGCCGCCGGGGGCCATCATCATCACCGTGATCTACACCAACACCTCCGCCATCTCCACCAACATCTCCATCACCTTCCCCCCTCTATCTACAGCGGTCCACTCTCCCGCAACCCACTGTACCCTCTACTTGAACATGGTGCTTTATGCTTCATATTATTATCCAACGATGTGTTGCCATCCTATGATGTCTGAGTAGATTTTCGTTGTCCTATCGGTGGTTGATGAATTGCTATGATTGATTTAACTTGCTTGTGGTTATGTTGCTTTCCTTTGGTGCCCATTATATGAGCGCGCGCGTGGATCACACCATAGGGTTAGTTGTATGTTGAATGGACTATGTATTGGAGGACAAGAGTGACAGAAGCTTCAACCTAGCATAGAAATTGATGCATACGGGATTGAAGGGGGACCAATATATCTTAATGCTATGGTTGGGTTTTACCTTAATGAACGTTAGTACTTGCGGACGCTTGCTAATAGTTCCAATCATAAGTGCATAGAATTCCAAGTTAGGGATGACATGCTAGCATTGGCCTCTCCCACATAAAACTTGCTATCGGTCTAGTAAAGTAGTCAATTGCTTAGGGATAATTTCGCAACTCCTACCACCACTTTTCCACACTCGCTATATTTACTTTATTGTGTCTTTATCTAAACAGCCCCTAGGTTTTATTTACGCGCTCTTTATTATCTTGCAAACCTATCCAAAAACACCTACAAAGTACTTCTAGTTTCATACTTGTTCTAGGTAAAGCGAACGTCAAGCATGCGTAGAGCTGTATCGGTGGTCGATAGAACTTGAGGGAATATTTGTTCTACCTTTAGCTCCTCGTTGGGTTCGACACTCTTACTTAACGAAAGAGGCTACAATTGATCCCCTATACTTGTGGGTTATCAAGACCTTTTTCTAGCGCCGTTGCCTGGGAGCAATAGCGTGGGGTGAATATTCTCGTGTGTGCTTGTTTGCTTTATCACTAAGTAGTTTTTATTTTCTGTTCTTAGTTGTTTTCTATCTTTAGTTATGGATATGGAACACTAAATACCAAAAAAATTAGGTGTACTTGCTGCTCATGGAGATGGGGAACCTCCTAAAACCTTCGATGCTCAATATGTGAAAAATATTATGTACCACTTTGATAATCCTGAGAAAACCTCATTCAATTTGGTAATGGGAGTAATGTTGGATCAACGTGAATACTTTAGGGATTATCGCTTGACACAAAAGGGAAACTATTATGGGATCAAATTTATATATTGAAGTGGTATGCTCGGCAAGTATGCTTGAGTTATGATTATACTTGTTGCTCTAGGATGAAGGCTCCACACCTTCCCTTTTCATGCAAATTTAATGATAATAAAACCTTAGCTTCTTATGCTAATGGTATATATGATTACTATGATGTGGAACAAATAGAAGAATTTGTTGCTTTTATGGGTGCTTATGAAATTGAATCTATGTTTAAAGAGTTTGAAGATTTTGATGATGTTGTTTATAGACCTAAAAATTTAGCTATCCTTAAATATTGTTATGAGAATTATGAATACAATTCCGATATTAATGCACTTATTGAGAAAGTCTCCGCTGTCCAAGAAGAGACTAATATTTTGCAGGAATCTATGGAAGAAGAAATTGATGAAACTGTGAGCTCATTGGATGAAAAAGATGAGGAGGAGAGCGAAGAACAAAAGGAGGAAGAGCGGATTAGCTACCAGTGCCCACCTTCTAATGAGAGTAACCCTCCAACTCATACATTGTTTAATTTCCCTTTGTGCCTCTTCGGTACCGTGCATTGCCCTTTCTCACCTCGAGAGTTGGTGCAAACTTCGCCGGTGCATCCAAACCCCGTGATATGATACACTCTATCACATATAAGCCTCATTATATCTTCCTCAAAACTGCCACCGTACCTACCTATCATGGCATTTCCATAGCCATTCCGAGATATATTGCCATGCAACTTCCATCATCATCATATACATGACTTGAGCATTTATTGTCATATTGCTTTGCATGATCGTAAGATAGCTAGCATGATGTTTTCATGGCTTGTCCGTTTTTTGATGTCATTGCTACGCTAGATCGTTGCACATCCCGGTACACCGCCAGAGGCATTCATATAGAATCATATCTTTGTTGTAGTATCGAGTTGTAATATTGAGTTGTAAGTAAATAAAAGTGTGATGATCATCATTATTAGAGCATTGCCCCAGTGTGGAAAGGATGATGGAGACTATGATTCCCCCACAAGTCGGGATGAGACTCCGGACGAAAAAAAGAGAAAGGCCAAAAAAAGAGAAGGCCCAAAAAAAAGAAAAAAATGAGAGAAAAAGAGAGAAGGGGCAATGTTACTATCCTTCTACCACACTTGTGCTTCAAAGTAGCACCATGTTCTTCATATAGAGAGTCTCTTGAGTTATCACTTTCATATACTAGTGGGAATTTTCATTATAGAACTTGGCTTGTATATTCCAACGATGGGCTTCCTCAAATGCCCTAGGTCTTCATGAGCAAGCAAGTTGGATGCACACCCACTTAGTTTCAGTTTGAGCTTTCATACACTTATAGCTCTAGTGCATCCGTTGCATGGCAATCCCTACTCCTCACATTGACATCAATTGATGGGCATCTCCATAGCCCGTTGATTAGCCGCGTCGATGTGAGACTTTCTCCTTTTTTGTCTTCTCCACATAACCCCCATCATCATATTCTATTCCACCTATAGTGCTATGTCCATGGCTTGTGCTCATGTATTGCGTATGTCCATGACTTGAACATGGTGCTTTATGCTTCATATTATTATCCAATGATGTGTTGCCATCCTATGATGTCTGAGTAGATTTTCGTTGTCCTATCGGTGGTTGATGAATTGCTATGATTGATTTAATTTGCTTGTGGTTATGTTGCTGTCCTTTGGTGCCCATCATATGAGCGCGCGCGTGGATCACACCATAGGGTTAGTTGTATGTTGATAGGACTATGTATTGGAGGGCAAGAGTGACAGAAGCTTCAACCTAGCATAGAAATTGATGCATACGGGATTGAAGGGGGACCAATATATCTTAATGCTATGGTTGGGTTTTACCTTAATTAACGTTAGTAGTTGCGGACGCTTGCTAATAGTTCCAATCATAAGTGCATAGAATTCCAAGTCAGGGATGACATGCTAGTAGTGGCCTCTCCCACATAAAACTTGCTATCGGTCTAGTAAAGTAGTCAATTCCTTAGGGACAATTTCGCAACTCCTACCACCACTTTTCCACACTCGCTATATTTACTTTATTGTGTCTTTATCTAAACAGCCCCTAGTTTTTATTTACGCACTCTTTATTATCTTGCAAACCTATCCAAAAATCCCTACAAAGTACTTATAGTTTCATACTTGTTCGGTAAAGCAAACGTCAAGCGTGCGTAGAGTTGTATCGGTGGTCGATAGAACTTGAGGGGATATTTGTTCTACCTTTAGCTCCTCGTTGGGTTCGACACTCTTACTTATCGAAAGAGGCTACAATTGATCCCCTATACTTGTGGGTTATCACACCCTGGCTATACGTATGAGTCCATGCTACGTGCGCACCTCTACTACAACATGTGTCCTTGCTTACTCGGCCACGGTTCATCGCTGCAGCCTGCAGACAGACCGATCGACCAGTATGTACGTACACGTTCGCAACCAGAATGACAACGCTACCTACACTTTGACCAGGTGGGTCCCGACTGTCAAGGAGGATAAGGAGCACCTCCTTGCGTGCGAAGATGTAGTTGGTGGGTCCCAGCAGTCAGGGGAATTTTTTTTGCAAAATACGGTGGCCCGTCCGGTGGGTCCCTGCTGTCAGGTGGAGGAATCATTATTTTGCGCATAATAAGGTTGCACTTCCTTGCTGCGGCCGTGGACCCAGCTGTCAGCCTCTCCACGTAAAGTACTCTTCCGATGGAAGTCGTTCCTTGACCACATTAACCACGCCGCGCCGAGAGCACCAAGGCGGTGGATGACGACGAGGCCTAGGAAGGGGACGACGCAGAGCCGGGGAAGACGGGGCAGTGGATGCCCACGCGGAGAGGAGTACGGGGGTTCACTGGTTCGGCTGCGGTGTGAGGCTGCCGTCGCCGCAGAATAACAGGGGGTGTGGGTGAGTAGAGGGATGGCCTGGCCAGCGGTGGGAGTAGTAGGAGGCGGAGAGGCCTCCGCGGCAGCACAGTCGGCCACGAGAGGCAGGAGCACGAGGCACGACCGGTGCTGGTTTGGGCGGCTGGAGCAAGAAAACCAGAGGTTGAAGAAGCACTACGGCCGTTGGATGGACATCGTACGGTCACTGGAGCTAGAACAATTCATATTGACTAAGTTGACAAAGCCCTTCGTCCCCGTCAACTTAGTAGGCCCACAAGTCAGCCTCCCATTATTGTGGGTCCCAGCTAGCAGGGGGGTATTCAATTTTTTGCGTAATAAGGAGGCACTTCCTTGCGTGCGAAGATATAGCTGGTGGGTCCGAGCTGACAGCGGGGGAACATTTTTTCGCGAAATATAGAGGCCCTTTCGATGGGTCTCAGCTGTCAGGTGAAGGAATAATTATTTTACACATAATATGGTTGCACTTCCTTGCCGCGGCCATGGACCCAGCTATCAGCCTCTCCACGTTCAGTCCTCTTCCGATGGAAGTCCTCCCTTGACCACGTTGACCACGCCGCACCGAGAGCAACAAGACAGTGGACGACGGCAAGGCCTGGAAGGGGACGACGTGGAGCCGGGGAAGACGCAGGAGTGGATGCCCAGGCGGAGAGGAGTATGAGGGTTCACTGGTTTGGCTGCGCTGTGAGGCTGCCGTCGCCGCAGAATAACTCGGGTTGTGGGTGAGTAGACAGTAGAGGGATGGCATGGCCAGCGGTGGGAGTAGGGTGGGGCGGTGAGGCCTGCGTGGCAACACAACCGACCACTAGAGGCAGGAGCAGGCGGTCTCGTCGGCGCTGGTTTGGACGGCTGGTGCAAGAAGAGCAACGATTGAAGAAGTAGCAGGACCATTCGATTCAAATCCAACGGTCACTGCTTCTAGAATTGTTTGTTGACTAAGTTGACAAAGCCCTACGTACGCGTCAACTTAGTAGGCCCACAGGTCAGCCTCTGAACCGGTGCGCCCCAGATGTCAATGGGAGGAATCTTTTTTTCGCGTAATAAGGAGGCAGTTGATTGTGTGCGGCCAGGCCAGCGGAGGGAGTAGGGTGGGTCGGTGAAGCCTGCGCGGCATCACAGCGGGCCACAATAGGAGGGAGCAGGCAGTCCCGCGGCGCTGGTTTAGGCGGCTGGAGCAGGAAGATCAAAGATTGAAGAAGCACGTCGGCCGTTGGATGGACATCCAACAGTCACTGCTGCTAGAATCGTGTGTTGACTGACAAAGCCTTGCGTAAACAAGTCAGCCTCAAAATTTGTGGCGTGTATAGCCCATTTGCTATTATTTTTATAATTTTTTACTCATTTGCTAATTCATATGGAATTTATTGCAGCCCATTTTCCATTTTTAGCATTGCTACCCATTTTCTGGTCAGTGCCAGGGTTAAAAAATTGAACTAAAAAATTTGCGAAATTTTAAAAATTCGCATATTTTTGCTGGGGAACGAAATATTATTAATCCAAAAATTAGTAGCCATACTAAAACAAATTTAAAAATAAATTAGTACTATGTCATGTTAAAATCCAACGAAATATAAAATATCAGTGAAGAACAAAAACTAAAAAATAAACTAATTGCCCATTTGCTATATTTTTTTGGAATTTGCAACCCCTTTCATATTAGTTTTAAGATATACTGACCATACTCTTTGGCCAAGCCGGAATGCATCCCTCCTCGTCTTGAAATATTAGCAGCCCAGTAAGTCGGAGAAAACAAATAGGCCTAGCTTGTGTATTCTTCAAAAAGAAATAGTGGGCTACCTATTTTCCTAAAGAAAAAATTGCTGGGCTGGTCATGTTGTTAGACGGGCCACAGGGACCGCACATCCCAGTTTATAGCATGCTCCTCCGAATAAATCCTCAAAAAAAGTTGTGCAATTCTGTCGTTTATTGACTATACGTCGACAATGATGTGGGTCCCAGATATCAAGAGGGTGGATTAGAGTAAAAAAACGAGGGGTGCATCTGAGTAGTAAAAGAGGCGCTTGCTTGTGTTCGGGAGTGGACCTGGTGGGTCCGTACTGTCATACTCACAACTACAGTCCTCACCCAATTCACTATGTTGACATGGCCGGACGGCGGCGCCGCAGCAAGCACACCAAGGCGGAGGATAAAGTGTTGTCACCAATGTGTTGGGCTGGGTTGGCCATTCTTATCAAAAAATAAAAATGGACCGGAACTATTTACGACGTTGACTACAATTTGCATGGGTTCCCTGGTTGTAGGAAGAAAATGGTGGGAGAAAGAAGACTCGTCGCTATCTTTGCCTAAGAATAATATCGGCTGAATGCAACGACACTATCATACGAAATAATATCCTCCTATTAAAATTTGACTTTTCAAATTGTGAATTTAAAGAACTGGTGCATGAGCATTTAGCTTAATTTATTTATTTACTTATGTTTAGGGGACCATGAGCATGTACTTGGGCCGGATTCATGTGAGAGCCTCCCTTCCAGTTAATTATGGGCTCCTCTATTGGGCCTTCAACAGTGGGCTGCATGTTATCGACAAGTGGAAAATGTGTTCCGTACCAAAAATAGTATGCGCTACGTACGGTACGGGGCACTAAAGGATCGGACCGTGCAACGACTTCCAAAACATTGTGTTTGTCGTTCCAACAACACATTTATTCAACCAACAGACGAAATATATACTGATTGTACATTGAAAACAACAACAGCAGCAACCAGGGCTGGGGGTGCAACAGAAGTAGTAAGCAGGCCAGAAGAGTAAAGACACAGCTCTCTCTTTCAAACCAAACATCAACCAAAGAACAAGTGTATGCATCAAACTAAATAAAGATCCTACTACACCAAGTGTACGCATCTAACTAACTGGCTCAGTTAGACGTTACTATTTATTAAGCTGTGGAGATTGGCTGACGGCTTGAACTAGATGGGTGCCTGATGGGGGAAACTCCAGCCAGCAGGTCGAAGTCTGATACTTGTGACCCTCTCTCCTACTTTGGGCTGTAGAGTGTGGCGGCACATATCAGGGTATGGTGCATGCAGAGACGCATGGTACGCTGTGTGCACACAGTTTTGCCTGATGAACGAAACTGCGTTGCCATCATGATCCTTGCCGTCGGTTATCTCCTGGTTAATTAGATAAGTCAGTCCGAGAAACAGAGAGCGTGTGCCAGGGCTACTTACCAGCCTCCAGTCAAAAATTTCTGAAGGCCCAAAGAAGTTGGGATCCTGCTCAAAGACCTTGCAGTGACTGTGATTGTATTCTGCGAAACAACACGTCCGGTACATGCGAACGATCATCAATCGTTCGCCGTCGTCCGATCGAGCCAGGAACCACCTGCAACTGCCATGCCTCTTTTCTTTGAAAGGTTCTGGGATTAGGAAGGGTAGGGACACCAGGCGGCCTACAACATCATATCAAGTTGGAGTCAAGTAAAAAAGGGCTCTTACAGTAGTCAATCTTAAGAATAGCGTGTTATGAGCATGAATATTTTTTCAGTAAATGTTGACAGTAATATAAGCAAGCCTTCATGATATCATAGGAAAGTAATATACTACTCTAACAACTGTTTGTAGCGATGACTGGAGTAGGCCAGCAATACGTCCAGCCATAGAAGGAGTCGACAGCGTAAATGAAGCCCTTGTGTTCAATGGCATCAGAGAACCATGGAGGATGTATGATCCTGCGATGGACGTGTAGATTTATCCACTTACCGCAGTGACCCGTCAGATAGGCGAGACCGCGGTTGAAGAACGCAATTAGACTGAAGTCTTCATAATTCATAGATCTTGTGGGCACTTGGCAGATTACAACCTTGAGCAAATCAAACTTGCTATCATGTTGGCTACTGTAAGATTCCGAGTATTCTGGGCCGCGGTGCCAAAGCAGTGTAGTGTTAATCGAATGAAGGGGGATCAATCGTCGGGTGTAGACCTCCACGAGCATCCAGCTGCCGCGACCGTTGACGAGCACCATCCTAGACGTCTTCATGCCGGCCCAGTACATACCATTAATGTAGTTGAGGGTGATGGGGATTGGATCGCAGTCAAGGGGGTTGATGCTTGCCACCCTACGATTGTTATGCTGCGTGACACGCTGTTTTTGAAGATCAGGCGGCATCAGCAAGCAAGGAGCTGGCTTAAAAAGCTCCGGCCTGAGGGCTTTGAGTAAACGGTACAGCCCCGACGAGCACGCGGCGAGCGGCATGGTACTGAGATTGTCCACACGTGAAACAATGAGCTTGATTACCTCTGTGGAGAGCGAATTCTAGCCACTCTTTCGGCGGACGCTGCTCGGTTCTACCATTGTTAGTGCTTGGGTTTCGGAAGAGGGGGGAGGTGCCTTAGCGGGGATGGCAGATTGGACGATTATGTGCGGACAAAGATGGAGAAGCGAATATGTGCTGCGGGAAGTGGACAGGTGATGATGACTACAGCACGCCGCTGGACTTACGAGACACATACCAGCAGTGTAGGGTCATATCGATGTCAGACAACTTGCTTGAGTGATCACAGTACTAGTACTCCCTACAATACCTACTACTATGCCCTAGTTTGCATATAGAGTAGTGGAGTAGGACTCTGCTCTACTACTAGCACCGGAGGAGTAGTATATTCTAATCTAAAATAGTTACAAACTTCAATGCCCGAGCGTGGAACGACTACGAACCGCCATTGGTGCTAACTCCAATTCCCAGCAAACGTTCGCTGGGAGACATGGCAGTTGCAAACGCCTGCGACGCAGTTACAGTACGTGTGTAAGGGTGGCGGTTTTGTCAAATACTATGGCTTAAAAACAGGCCACCGTCGGATGGAAATCTGACGGTTACGTGGGATTCACCAGGATTGAGCTCGTGGCGAACAATCGCCAGATATCATTACTAAAAAAAGGTTAAAACACCCAGGGTTATAACTTGCACCTACTGACCACTAACAATGATACTAACATAGTTGTAAATTGGTCAAAGACCATGTCTACGTGGTGTTTGGACTTATATGCAAAAAAACTAGGAATATGCCCGTTGCATTGCGTGGAACATCAAGATGCATTTTTTTTACAAAACACCTGTTGTGATTGACCCATGCAGGAGTAATCCCATGTGTAAAAACTAATGATATCTCGAGAATTTTATCGAAAAAATGGTATCTCGAGAATTTCATCAAAAAAATGATATCTCGAGAAAGATGAGAGGTAAGGTGAGGAGGAGTGGGGCGTGGTGGTGACTGGTGGTCGGACTCGGCGGAGGCATGGGGATGGACGGCGCCGGCAGCGGCCACCATGCCATATTGCTCCAGAGACTTCCTTTTTTAATTGCTCAGCAATGAGGTTGTGGGAGATAAGGATGAACGAGGCAAGGCCTTATCTATAAATGTGGAGAGAGGTGCGGGTATCTTTTGTAAAATTATCATAGTTTGCTTTCTATCCGTCAGATATAGATCGGACGGTCTATATTACAAGATGGCAGGCACACCATCGTCACCAGCTCAGTTTTTTTATAAGAGTTGAGAGTAGAGATAAGAGCAGAGATAGAGACTAGCGAGGAGCACCATCTACTGCTTCGTGTGCTGCTCCTATGCTCCATTCTGCGGCCGCAACGTCCCCTATAGCCACTCCCTCCTGCACTCCATTCGGCGGGCGCTGTTGGAATTTGGGAAGCGCACTCGCGCGACTACTGGCAGCGATGACTTCACCGACGATGACTTCTTCCCCGACCTCGGCAACCTCTTCCTCAACGACATGGGCGACAACCTCAACACCAATGATGCTGCTCCTGTTGCACCGTATGTGTTTCTATCCTTCATGTTCGAAATTGTGGTAGAATTCATGTTTCTAGTCTGTGTCCTAGATTCGACCTGTTCAAATACTATGCTAGTCAACATGATTAGTTTAATCTCTGTTATAGCCGTCATGATTTATTTTGTGCTTATTCGGATTAAATCTCGTAGTAACTTGCTCATATATTCAACTGGCGCAACGTCCCCTACAGCCACTCCCGTTTCATGGACGGGCTGGTCGATGCCTCCAAGGTGCCCTGCGTCTATTGCTATGAGTGCATGTCGCCGTTTTGGGGCTCGTCGACGAGCCTTGTGCATCACCTCTTGCAGCCGTCCATCGATCACTACTGGCCCACGGCGGTGAACATCAAGTATGAGACGTTCTACCCGTTCGCCGTGCCGAAGTCGCTAGAGGATCACCACCGCCTGCTAGTCTCGGAGGAGGAAGGCAGCGTCTTCCTCTTGATCGTGGGCACCGGCGAGGCTCGCGCAGGCTGCCGCCCCGTCTCTGTAGTGTGCATCAGGGGCAACGCCGTTGACGCTGACACTGACACGAGGCCGATGTACGGGTGCGTGCTCACTGTTACTGCCCCTCAGAGGTACGTGGGCGCCCACACCGCCTCCATCACACTGACTGGGACTGTGCCGAGCTGCTCCGTTCCCGCCGATGTGGACATGGAAGACGCATTGTATGATCCCCCCCCCCAAGATGGTGCACGGGGACTCCAAGGAGGTTCACTTGGACATATGCATTACCAAGTTAAATGTTGATCATTAGTCTTCTCTCAATGTAATCTGCTGTCTAAGCATGTGGAGACTTCTTATTTATATAGTATAGAACCTTTCATGCATGATCTTTCTCTATTAGAGTATCACGCTTGAATAAAAGTGTATCCATTTATGGTTTAGTCTAGAATCTTCCACGTATGCTTTTGCTCCATTAGAGTTCTCGCTTGCCATTTATGAGAATAACTGAGAATTTTTTCTACAGTACTGGTGAAAGACTTATGATGAACCATTTCTTACATCTCCTCTGCCCCCTTCCAAGTCATCCTGATTTAATCCCTCCGTCTAGGTGTATAAGAGCATGGTTAATACTTAATAGTATAGCCAACTATTGACTATAAGCAAGTGCCATGTCATCTGTAGCCAACATGTATAACAATCGATACTCAAAAACTAATTCTTAAAGATCATTTCTTGCAAAGCACAATAAGTGTTATTTCTTCACAAGTTTTGGATGCAGGTTGAACAGTTGAACACTTTTGTTTGCAAAAGATACTTTTTTATCTGTTTCACCCGGATGTTTGTGAGCTCTAGAGAAGAAATAATATCCGAAGAAACCTATCGATACTCGTTACACATGAGATGACCCCCACATCCTTTGTCAAAATAAACAACTCCCCGATCAATGCATTCACTGTTTCGTGCAATGCATGGGCACCTTACTATATATTAGTATGACCAAAAATTTATCTAACATTATATATAGTATGATAAATGCTCATGCATGTCACCAAAAATTATATAATTGAAAACTATGTTCAAATATGAATCCAAGGATATAGTTTTTGTTGACATGCACTAACATTTTGTCAGTTAAATCTTTGTTCAAATTCAATGGGGGACTAATAAACCACGACCGAGGTAGTACTAGTGTAGAGGGCGGCGCTGCATGGGAGTCTCACCCCACTCGTGGCGCGGTAGTAAAGCTGTCATATCACAAAACCCCACCACTCCCAGTAATAAGTGGCCTGGTAAAATAAACGGACAAGCAACCATCACATCCCTCCGTCTTTTTTGCGTTTCATCTCTCTGCATTTACTTTCTCCAGTTCATCTCGCACACTCGATCACTAGCTACTACTCCTAGTATCCCTAGCTACTACTCCTAGGGCCAGTTCTTTTGGCAGCTTAAAAAATAAGCCGTCTCTTCCCCAACTTTTCCCATAAGACTAGTCACAGTGGAGAGTAACATAAGGTGCCTCACTCATTTATTTGGGCTTCTAAACTACTAGTACATCCGTCCTGGTTTATTCGTCACCATTATAATTTGTGGTAAATTTTGACCAAAGATTTAACTAATAAAATGTTAGTGCATGTGACATGCATAAACATTTCATTAGTTAAATTTATGGTCAAAATTTGACACAGATTACAATGGGGACCCATAAACCAGGACGGAGGTAGTAGTTATGGGATTACTAATCTAGAGGACTAAAAGAACTTGCCCCTAGGTACTCCTAGTAGTAGTACTCAAGTTGGAATTCCAATTGCAAGGCACAACTTGTTAGGCAAAAAATTCAATACAGGGTGTAGGAAGCGGTTTGGTAATTTGCATGCCTTCCCGACCAGTGAGATACTCCGTACAAAGTACAATAGAGAAATAACCACAGAGAAGGAAGCTAAAAGTAAACAATCAAATGAGCATTTTTGCATTTGTTTTGCATTGAATCGTGTCACAAGCTCGACTAGTGTTGTTTTTCTACTTTTACAAAAACCACATCGTAATGTTAAAACGTGCATTTGCACATACATAAGTAATAGTAGTAGCATAGTCTGCAAGCATATATATAGAGAGAAATGTAGTGTGATAGTATATAGTAAAGTTTGTACTATATGCATGTACCTACAAAATGCGTACGGATACCCAAGGTTTCCAAACTTTTCCTTTCACATACTTAATTAAGGACGCTAATAATTCCTGAACATTCTGGATTTATCATTTGCATCCCAAAACTAATGAGATCGCCTTAGGAAACTAAATTATTCCTAATAAAATCCACGACGCTCGCAGGAGCGCTTGCGGCCCGCCACGAGTGCCGTGGTGCGTGGCCATTTCCCAGCGTGCCGACACAACGCCTCTTCCTCAGCCTCGCAACTCGCGAGGTGCTGATTGGCGGCTTGTCGGCGGGCGAGCGCGATCTCACCAGTGTGGTGATCCGGCACCAACAGGTACTCCTCCTCGCTGGAAGCATGCACCCGGTCCACGTACCGCCAAGCGTAGATGAGGTGCTTGGGCCCGACTGCACTCAGGGCTTTGGCACGGGCATCCTCCGCCACCCTTACGGCCCTCGCATGAGCCTTCTGTCAAAGAGCCAATTGCCTGACTCTCTCGGATGCGACATAGGCCTGCCAGGCAGCATGCCTCATGGCGCGCTTCTCTTCCTCGGCCTTCTTCTCCGCCTCTATTTTGGCGTGCTCTGCCAAAGGCAAAGCCTCCCACAAGGCGACATCCATTTCTTTCCAAAGCTCCTCAAGGCTGGGGGGGCTCGGCGGGCTGCACGGCGTTCTCCTCGTAGCGGGAAGCCGACACATCCTCTGACGCATGTGCTGGCGAGATTGGGAACACCGACGCGTCCACCTCGACGCGTCGTGGCAAGGAGCGGAACATCGACGCATCCTCCTCGACTAGTGGTGGCGAGGAATGGAACGGCGATGCGTGACCATCCACGCGGTGTAGCGAGGGGCGCCTAGAGCTTGGGAGGGGCGATGCCATAGTGGTCGACATGAGAGGGAGGGGGAGGAGATAGTGATGAACGTGAGCGTTCTTCCGAATTGTCATGGGAGGCACATTATTTATAGAGAGCAATGGCACACCTACGTAAGATATGGACTGAGCTTCAGTGACTTAATTGCAGGTGCAGTTGCGTCACTGACATGCCGGGCAGATGCATGTTGGGCTCACATGTCAGTGACCCAATGCACCTGCAGTTAAGTAAGTGAAGCAGCGTCCCATAAGATATGGTGTGTGATTAACGTAACAACTACATGGGAATATTTGTTGGAGTAAATTACGGGGGAGGGAAGGGGGGAATATTGCTGGTCACAACGAATTCAACGAGCGCGGGGGGAGGAGAGTCAAGCATGCAGATTTTTTCCACACGGGGTGGAGTGGTGGGACTGCCGGGGGGGAGAAGGAGAGTCAACCAGGTGTTCAGATTTCAAGGTGCACTAAATTATTGCATGCGATGATTAAGGCTGGCCATAGTAGCTGGTATCATGCACATGGGAATAGCAAACCTTGTTGTGATGACTAGATAGGACATGGCACGCACCTGAACGGAGGAACTAGTGTGCATTGTGCATATAAGTTTTGTCCGAAGTCAATGTACCTCTACTTTGACCAAACTTATAGAAAAATGTATCAACATTCACAATGTCAAATCAATATTTTTATACTCATTATAAAACGTAGTTTCATAAAATATATATTTGGTATTGTAGATATTGATATTTTTAGTATAAATTTGGTCAAATACTTTGCAAACTTTGACTTGACACAAATCTTACGTGGAGTAAAAAGGACCAGAGGGAGTATCATGCATGCGGAGTAGGGAAAAAATGCTTATTTATAGTCGTCCGAAGCCTCAAAGGGCGCAACCGCGCGAGGGAGGCGAAGATCGTGGGAGGCGCGACGGTTGACGGAATTAAGTGAAGTTGCATCCACGCGCCGGCATGGCATGCGAACATGCAGAAGCTATACCGTCAAGCCTACGATATGGGTCTAGTAGACATGACATCTAGTGGGTCCCGCATAGTACTCGAGAACTCTTTGGGGGCATGCAGCCGTTTATCCACCGGGCAAGCCAACAACCCCATGTCATTCGCATGCCCTACTCGTCCCCTTCTTCTACCTTACAACCGTTCACTCCCAGTCGTCCCGTCCTTTCACATTACACCACTTCAACTTCTCCTAACCCGCCTCCAAAATCCTTGGCCTCCCAAATCTCCATGTTCGCCGCTGAGTACCAGGTTAGATCCATCACCAGCGATGAGTTCATCGTCATCTACACCCGTAGATCTGCAAGGGTGGAAGCATGCCTTGATCGCTTCTATGCATGTTCAAAGGATGAGTGGAAAGCGAGAAGATTCTAAAGGAGGCAGAGAAGAAGAAGCCCAACGTGATCCAGGTTTGCGTACATAACGTGTGCTTGGTCTACCACATATGCCATGTCGGCGTTGAGTGCCAGGATTTTAAGAACTTCCTCAAGGACGAAAGAGTGAAATTCGTTACTGTAGACTTTAGGAACGACAGGAGTGTCCTGTGTCGGATAGGCCTCGTTGTAGGCTAGCCCTTCGATCTCCAAAAGGCAAGCCTGGTGTCCTCCTCTCAGCCTTCATTGCTGACCCTGGCAGCAGCCATGATTGATCCTTCGTACGCTCAATTGAAGAAACCTCACCACGAGTTTCATCATGCATGGGAGTCGAAGACAATAGATGAAGATCGCATCTTGTATGCAGCAATGGATGCCTACCTTTGTTTAAATATCTACAAGGGTTGGATGAAGAAGAAGAGCCTAGTCTCCGTTTCAAGCAAAGAAGCGCCGGTGAAGAGGAAGAGGAAGAGGGACGAGGACGAAGTCGAGGATGTGGACTCGGACTCCGAGTAAGGTGGCAGGGCCCTCGCTCATGCTGGTTCTACTGCAGTGTCACAGACTAGTTGCTTAGTTTTATTTCAGGGGTGTGTTGTGCTGAGCCCCCAGCAAAACTATGTTTATGTTCTTTCTCGTTATTTGAACTCTTTAGTACGTACAACAGTACTAGTATGTCTTACTACTGTTCTTCTTGTAGTTGGTACTACTGCTCATATCTTCGTGTTCCTATTGTACTTATACGTACGTACTAGTAGTATAATTTTGGTCAGTCGATTTGTGGAAGAAGTTCGACGGAGCGAAGGAGGAAGACGACAGAGAAGCTACCCCCAGTATCTATATTAGGGTGGCAGGGTGCCCATGATCTACCTTATGAGTGTTGGGTGTGGAATGCAGTTTGCTAGAAAAAATGGATCATGCCCGGGCTTAACAGATAGCGGGGGTGGGGGGAGCATGGCGGTGGCAGGCGGTTCGGGGGAGGGTGGGGCAGCGGCGGCAGGCGGTTAAGCGTGTGGCCGGCTGGCGGCTCGATGCTTGAGAGAGAAGATGAACAGTGCATCAATTTCGGAGGTTGAAGAAGCCCTTCTGGCCATCCATGTTGCATCCAACGGCTCACAAGAGTCGACTGACCCAAATTGCTCCTTCAGATTGCAGGATCCACATGGCATTCAAAGTGTCGAAGGTAGATTATGCGTCCGCACCCGATTTGCGGGCTCAGTGAGGGCGTGACCGGCTTCCGCCGCGACAGCCACCATGCGCGCCTCCTCCGCGCAGGCGGAGATGACAATGACATGCTAGCTCCTCCTCGCCGCGTGCTGGAGCACGCGCTCGTCCTCCTCTTCGTACGCTACTTGCATAGACGCGACTCCACCATCTGCTCGTGTGCTTGGCAGCACAGCGGCATCATGAGGAGGGACTGCAGACGACGTGAGCGGGCGAGCCTTCGGCTTCATAGCACAGCGATGGCGGCGACACGGCGGTGATGGGCGAGAAATGGTTGGCCGGAGCAGGCGGGCGCCGGCATGCGCAACGGCGGTGGCGGCATATTGATGAGTGCGCGTATGGGAGCTTAGTTTAGTTTTATATAGGGTTGGTCAAACTTAGAAGAACACCGTACTAGTACACGTAAACATTAGACTAAGGCGGCGCTTATATTTTTTACCACAACAATGATACGGAATCCTGTGCAAGCACGTTCACCGCGGCCGCGCGGGCGATCGAACGGTGTATCACCGTGTCACGCTCGAAGGACATCCACCGAACCTTTTTGTGTGTGTGAAAACAATCCCCGAATATTACTCAACTTTTTTTCCTGGAAAGTTTCTTCACGCTACAATATTTCCATATATTTGAATTTAGCTTCAGTTCGTGTTTATTTGGATTTGGAAGTTTTAGGTGCGCCCTAGTTTTTTTAATACTGATTTTGTGTGTGTGACTGAGAGAGAACGTGTGTATGTGTCTATATGTGTGTTGTTGCGGAAGGGCAATGTGGAGACGGTGTGCGTGTGATAGAGACATAGAGAGATGTGAATGTGCAAATGATCATGCATGAGTGAGACATAGAAAGATGCCGATACGTTGTGTATACATGAGAGAACGGTCTTGTGTGTGCGAGAGAGAGGAGCATCCGTAACAGAACAACCATCTCTCTCGATTCGTCCGTCCCTCGTACGATCGCATGTAACACATGCATCAACGCACACATTTTGACACCCTCACCCGACACCTGCCCACCTCAAGGCCCGCACATCGCTCTCTATCTCGCACGCACAATCCCTTCGTGAAAACCCTATTTTGCATGTAGCTTTCCGTCACATACACACACATTCTCTCCAGAGGTTTGATTTCTCTCAATATCTGACACATACACACACACACACACTGCACACACACTCACCCCTCCCCCGAGCACACAATTCATCCCCATCCAAGGTTATATGGCGACCACTCTCGCTTGTGCTTGTCTGCACCCCAGCATCCACACCACCTCAATCTTCAAAGAGGGCATCAAGGAGATCGAAGACGGTGACCACACTACACTAGAGAGTGTGGGGCCATTTGGAAGCAGGATGATGTGACGACGGCTGACTGACTCCCTCCCCCCAACTCTCTCTCCCACACAAAATTACCAATCCCTCTCTCACCCGCACAAAATTATCAATCCCTCAACCCACGAGATCCTTCCCCTCTCGTCCATGTTTTTCCAGCTCTCTCATCAAACCTGTTGTCTCTTCTCCTTCCACGTGTACAAAATCCGGATGCACACGCATCTCACGTATATTAAATGTCTTCATCTTTCTCACAGACCGAACTTCTTCCTCTCTCTTTCTCTCTCTATCTCTCTCTGTCTTGTTAGGTTTGTCTCCTACTCTCTCGCCCACATACATACAATTTTTCCCGCCCTATTTGCTCCATCTTCGCAAGCTCTCTCTACACGTTTCATTCACATATTGTGATATGTTCAAAATGTTGCTTTTATAATGGATGATGTAGAGTTATGGTTGGTTTTGTTGCATCCTACAAAGTAATAACTATAAAATGCATTTAGATTTTCATTTGACTGGGATTATGTGAGTTTGAGCATATTGTGAAGTACTATAGACCTCGTATACATCTTGGAATTCAACAATGATTCTAACTATTGAATTGTATAGACCATTACATTCGAAGTCAGTAGCCTAATATATTTATTTCACGATTACAACAAATGATTAATTCACTACAAACTATGAAAACAAATGTCTACTCCCTCCATTTTTATTTAAGTACGCGTATTAGCATTGGTCAAAGTCAAGTTTTGTAAACACTCACAAAGTTTATAACAAAAAATATTAACATATACAATAACAAATAAATACCATTAGATTCATTATTGAATGTACTTTCACATCATACATATTTGTTATGGTAGATGTTTATATTTTTCTATATACTTGGTCAAACTTTAGGAAGTTTGACTTCAGTCAAACCGAATATGAAGAGTTAATAAAAAAGGAGGGAGTACTAGTAGTTAGTAGTACTACTCGCTAGTTGCTTAGCCCAATCACCCAACACGCCACATGGGGAGTTCAGTGTCACAAAATTTTGAGGTCGGCGGGAAAATCTCCTGTGACCCTGATTCGAGCAGTGCGAAGTTACCATCATACCCTTTGGAACAGGCCTACGGATGACGCTTGGTAGGCGGCTGTTTGGGTAACTTCAGGTTCACCCTACCCAGCCAACCCCACCCCGGCACCCAGAGTAGTACACCTGAATACTCCCCATTTTTTATCCCCACAGCAAAATAGACTTCTCCATGGCACCGCAGCCTTCGTGCTCCTTCCCTTCTACATCGGCACACTCATCCACCGCAGCGCATCTGCCTCATCAACGACGTCGTACACCGCACTGGAGCCGGTCCACCGTTGTCGTCGTACACGAAGCCTCTTCCCCGGCACGGTCTTCCACGGTCTCGGGTCTGCTTCCCGGAAGCCGACGCCAAGCTCAGAAGCACCACCATCGTGGACAATGAACTGGCTCCCGTTGCCGACCATGATGCACAGAGGCCGCCGCGACCATCGTACTCCACCTCGATTGGTAATGTGTGTATTGAATCTCTTAGCAGTACATGTGCAGTTCCAATTTTGTTCATACCTACCCTTCAAATTTCCTAGTTGCTATTGTTCCCGTAAAAGTAATTGGTTATAGCCTCCATTGTCCAACAAAATATCACCTTGTAATTGTGCGTCGCTCCTGTATCGCGCTATGCTTGGGTAGGTTCTTCATCTGCAGCCAGTAGTGTGCCAAATCATGAAAAGTTTTTTAGAACTAGAAAGATGCCCATGCATTGCACGGAACATCAAGATGCATTTGTATGAGTAGTTTATCTTGTGGGAGAAAAGGATGAACGAGGGAAGGCCTTTTTTGCAAATGTGGAGAGGGCTGTGGGTATCTTTTTGCAAAATTGCCATAGTTTCCTTCCTATCCGTCAGATATAAATCGGACGGCCTATATTTCAGGATGGCAGGCACACCATCATCACCAACTCTGTTTTTTTATAAGAAGTAGAGATAAATATAAATATAAAATAAATATAAGAGCAGAGAAGAGAGTAGAGATAGCAGGGACGTCGGGAAAGGATCGCATGCGCGCGGGAAAAAGCGGCCGGGCGCGCGCTAGTTTTGGTGTGCGGCGTCCGGCGGGCTTTATAAAATCAAACGCCCTCCCACTGCTCTATGCCTTCCCACCGCTCTTTCTCGCCTTGCCGCCGCCGCACCACCATGCTTCCGCGTCACCGGGAAACTTGGGGATACTGCGGCGTCCGCGCGCGCCCTTCCGGCAGCTTCTCCGCCTAGATCTGGCTCCGCGGGATGCGCCTCAGCCTCAGCACTTTCGACACCCCCCACGAGGCCACCCGCGCATACGACGCGGCAGCATGGCGCCTCCGGTGGCCTCATAGAACATTGAGCTTCCCCAACGAGCCAACGCGGGAGCGGGCGCAGGAGCTCGCGCCTCCGCCGTGGTTTATCACCGACGAGGATCATCGCGACAACCGGAGGCGGGAGCACCATCTCGGCAATGCCGAGATGGAAGAGGAAGCCATGGCGTTGTTGCGCCAATGCTTCGCGCAGGATATCATCAATGAGCGTGAGTTCTAAGCGCAAAGGAGGGCGAAGAGGGAGAAGAGGAAGGCGGAGCGGCCGCCTATCGCGAGGACAAGCGTACGCGGAAAGCGGCCGCTCGATTCAACATGAAGCTAGGAGAAGCGTCGCCCTGGGACTCTGAAGACGATCGGTATCTTGACGCCTACATTGAGACGTCGGAGGAGGACATCACCGAGGAGGAGTCCGACGAAGAGGTGTAGTTAAACTATCTTTTTTACCTATCTATGCTATATCTATGCTGAGAACTATCTATGTCTCTACTCTCTACTCTCTATCTCTACTTCTCTATCTCAGCACTCCGGGCCCGCAAAAACTGGCTATTCCGGCGTTGTAAATGCTTTTTAACGCGTCGCGTGTTGCGCTTCTGTTGGAGATGTTGTAACATGGCAGATGAGTGCTTTAATGTTGCCCACAAGATGCGTGAGTATTACTATATTTTTCTTGCCATGTTGAGATTTTAAAACCACGAGTGCGAACATGCAGGGGAGCAATGAAGGCCAAACACGGGATATTGGGGACATCTTCAAGGAGTGTGGCAAGTTAAAGAGGAGCTGCACCGAACCTGTAAAGCAAGCTTTGGTAAGTAACACCCTTTCAATTACTTTCGTTTAGCATCGTGTTCTTCGATGTGTATATGTTGTAGTTTCTGTTTCTCTTAGCTCGTGTTCTTCGATGTGTAATAAAAGAGTCTTAATCGTCCTGATGCTTTTGTTTTTAGCTTGATGTAGGAAGTGGGTGTTCTCACCTTGGAGTCTGTTTTTATATTTTTCCTTTTGAATTCACTTCTCCGAGTCATGTTTATCTGGCTTCTACTAAATGGATCTGGGTTGCTCTGAGTATTGATCTAAAAAAGAAGTAACTTCATGTCAGGATGCAGTTTGTGCGAGGAGGGAAGTATGGTCAACCTCGAGACCATGTTTCTAAAATGAGGCTGGATTACACACAAGGTGCCCGTTCCCTAATGACGCTGGATTAGACACAAGGTGCAAATTCCCAGATGATGCTAGATTACACACAAGCCAGGTGGAGCCGTCATCTGTTTGTGTGCTCATGGCTCTAGTAAAGGCTGAAAGAAAGCGTGCAGCATCCCTTGAGGATGTAGCTGAGTTCCTGAAGAAGCGAAAAGAGCAATCAGATGCTCTCTTCACCCAAGCCAAAGAAGAGATGGAAGAAGCCAGAAAGAAGCTAGCAGAGGCAGAGCAGGCTAGGCGTCTCCTGCTATCTAAAACTATTGTCAATACAAATTTTCCTTCATAATAGCTAGGTTCAAATGTTTATCCAGTGAGCATGCCTGTTCTGATGTCCATGCATGTACTGATGTGGCACAAAATAAATTTTTTTGGGTCATGTATAACAGTAACTACTTTCCAAAACAATAACAGACGAAGCATTGGACATGGTATAGTTCACGCGCAAGCCCAACATTCCAACCTGGTACGCGTCGGTGCTATACAAACGGTTTTTAACCCCTTTTCGCGATGGCATTTGGAACCGTCGCCTAGTGAGTGACAGTGATTGGGGGTCCTTCCCACATGACCTAGAAACCATCGGGGATATGCCCTCCTTGCACACACGCTCGACAAAATGAGGTCGTGTGCGACCGGCGAGCGCTCAAATACGGAAATACGTACAGCAGAGCTAGAAAATACAATTATACAGGTGAAATTGTTTCCGGTCGCAATTACATCCCACACAGTCAGTCCCCGCTAAATGTTTCCATTCGTATGTACATCCCACACAGTCGCTCCCAGGAAAACGTTTCCGTTCGCAGGTACATCACACATAATTTTCGCCGTTAAATCGTTTGTCATAGCGTTGCCATTGCACACGATATTAACAATTTTATCGTTTGCGTTATTGAATGCATCACACACGGTGCATAGAAGAAACTGTGTGGCAAAGGTTGTCCATCAGACACAGTTTTTATGAATCTAATTGACATTCATATTAAGCACATAATATTTTTCATTTCCATATTAAGGAAGCAGGATTTCATAATTGAAATACATCATAGTACAACACGATATAGCTTCAGCACTCAGCTACCCCATTACACAACTGCACCAGCACCAAGTTTCACATGCAACATGTAGAACCTTTCGAAATTAGCATCATGTTGAAGCGAAAGGCGAATATTGAGCCTTAATTCATGTTGAAGGTCTTTGCAACTTTAGGCCAGTGCAAGTGGATGATTGATCGTCCGTCCTTCGTCCTCTTCAGGAAAACATCAATATTGAACTGTTGGTGTTGTATGAAAACCTTCCTCGCCTCCTGACCATAGTGGTGGTTTGAGAGGTAATCATCAGTGAACTGCTTTGGAATGGCCTGAAAACAAGGATGTGCATAAATATCTTCTCTATATTGGAAATGGGGGAAAGGAATAAAAAAGGCAAGGTATAATAGTTAGTACCATCTTGTAGTGAACTGATGTCTTATTCATTGTGCAGACAAAGATCTTGTTGTTTTTTGTCGCTAATTTCTTTATCCTAACAATCTTTCTAAGTTTCTTGACTTGACTGATATTCATGGACAACTCATTTCCCCATATGCAAAAAGGGTCGAACAGTGGGTCAAAATCTCTGACAGCAGGACCTACATGTGCAAGACAAAATTGTTAAAAACCTAAATATTAGAATGGTTCCTGCAATTGCACAATAATGTGCTATTAGACAACGGACCCTGCACACGCTAACCTCGATTGTAAACCTCAGTGCTTCCCATTGTTTCCCTGCAACACATATAAGGTAGTTAGTCATCAGGTTAAGTAAGGGTTCGCTTGCTATCAGTAAAATATGTTGATGAAAGATAAGCACATTGCAGATTCATCAGATTAATTCAAGCCACATGGAAAACCCATTTATCCAAACCAAGCATGATTAAGAATTAGGAAATATAGCACTTGTATATGTTTCGCGTGTATTAAGTGCAGCCAAATTCAATTTATTCCTCACATGCACAACAATACAAAATTCTACCCACGACAATTGGACATCGCATTGCAGAATTGAACCAAGCAGTTAACACTGGTATGCGTCGGTCCTAAACAAATGGTTTTTAACCCCTTTCCGCAACGGCATTTGGAACCGTCGCCAAGTGAGTGTGGGCGATAGGGGGGTCCTTCCCACACGACCCATAAACCATCGGGGATATGCCCTCCTGGCACACATGCTCGGCAAAATGAGGTCGTGTGCGACTAGCGAGCGCACAAATACGGAAATACGTACAGTAGAGCTAAAAAAATACAATTATACGGCAAAATTGTTTTCGGTCGCATATACATCCCACACAGTTAGTCCCCGCTAAACGTTTCCGTTCCTATGTACATCCCACACAGTCGCTCCAAGGAAAATGTTTCCGTTCATAGGTACATCACACATAATTTTTCCAGTTAAATCGTTTGTGATAGCGTTACCATTGCACATGATATTAATAATTTTATCGTTTTCGTTATTGAAGGCATCACACACGGTGGGTAGAAGAAACTGTGTGGCAAAGGCTGTCCATCACACACACTTTTTATGTGGTAAACGTTTGCGCAAGGTAGCCTAATGCAGACAGTTTTCAAGAGAAAGTCGTGTGTGCAGTGGAGATTGATCGCACACATAGTGGATCCTAGAAACATTTCTGATCTCCACATATATCGCAGACGTTTCGCTTTCGCAAACCATGTGCAGTGTAATCCCTAATTAATCCCCAATTAATCCCTAATTAATCCAATTAATCCCTAATTTAAAAATCACATGTTTTGAATTTGAAAGTAGGCAATCACTTATTTCATATCCAACCATGTTTATTACAAATATAGGTTCAACCACGAATCCATAATTTGATGCACCGGTACATATACGGAAGAACTACAGAAGCACCAAGTAAAGAATGATGAACCACAGTTGTACTAAAGACTGTAAAGATAGAGGCGAAAGACTTCTAGTTGCTGGAGAAGGTGAATCGGAATGCCCATATTGTGCCCTCCTCCATGCGTAATGCGCGCACGACTCTAGGCCAACCCCTTGTGATGGCTGCCCGTCCATCCTGCACTGTCTTCATTAGGACTTCTCAATGCTCATTGTAGTCTGGATGAAATACTTTAACCTTCATTGCGTGTCCACCAATCATGTACTTTGCGAGGTAATCTTGAGTGAACTGCTTCGGGAACCACTGGGAACGAAAAAGATTCAGACATTGTTGTCTAACAACTCATTATGGGCAGTAAAACGAGAAGGCTGCAGAGTTTGTAGTTACCATCCTACAGCTCACTGATGTGTTGGATAGAGCATAAACAAATAATTTGCTTGCCACCATCCGTATCTTTTTGCTAATAATCCTTATCAGTTTCCTCACTTGATGCTTCTTCATCAATATCTCATTGCCCCATATGCAAAAAGGGTCGATGCATGGATCCTTGCCAAGGGCTATGTACCTACAAGCAACAAGTCAATATTAGAAGCTAACTAGTGTCCAGGCCTGGATCTATATGCACCACATTATGGAACGACGGGGGGAGTACAAGCCGAGGGATGAAGCTAACCTCGGCGGAAAATGGTGGACACTCCCATTGTTGTCCTGCATAAGTAGTGGAAAGGCATGATAAGTAGAGCAATCTTAACATCAAACAAATATAGCAAAGGTAAACAACATCATCTCCAAATGATAGCTTGAATGTGTTGGTTTCAACATGCTGTTAAAGCAGATATAAAATGGAAGGCAATGTTATCGACAACAGACTTAACAGCCATCAAATATTGCAATTCAAACTGGTATTGTCGAAAATGAATAGAACGTAGGTAATGCTTAAAAATCACACTGGATAAATGTGTAATATTGAAATAAAGGGCATGTGTTAACTAACCCAGGAATAATTGGAACCAAATAGAGCCGTTCAAACTGGTATTGATGTAGTCGAGCGGCACAGTTCTGACTTGCACATAATGAACAACACATTGTGAATGACTGAAATAAACAAGGCATAAATGAACAGTATAACAACCAAATATAGCCATTGAAAACTGGACAGAGTCTCACTGCAACCAACCTAACAAGCAAATAAATATAAATAGGGCATATGCTGGAAAACTAGACAAATGCTCACTGCAACCAACCTAACAAGCAGATAAAGATAAACAAGGCATCTGCTTGATAACTGGACAAATGCTAAAAGAAAAGCAACCTAACAACACAATACAGATAAACAAGGCATCTGCTTGATAACTGGACACATGCTAAAAAAAGCAACCTAACAACCAAATACAGATAAACAAGGCATCTACTTGATAACTGGACAAATACTCACTGCAACCAAACTAAGAACCAAATACAGATAAACAAGGCATCTGCTCGATAACTGAAAAAATGCTCACTCCAACCAACCTAACAACCAAATACAGATAAACAAGGCATCTACTCACTATAAACAACCAAATATAGCCATTCGTGAAACTAAAGTGGACAATTCATACTTAAACATCACATAGACCTATTGAACAATACATTTTTGCATAACTGAAACAATTAAACATGACACAGTTAAAGCACCGCACGGCAAATGCTATTACAACAAAGGGTATGGGTTGGCAAGTTAGAAAATGTAAGATTTGCTGATAGAATGTTGCCTCACATTTCATGGACGGGATCCTTCCAGTTGGAAGAGCACAGACCCATGGTGCGCTGTCTGATGTCACAAATGGGCTGTTTCACCTTGGAAGAACCTTCGTGGGTGCCCTCCTCGTGGTCATGGTCGTGGTCGATGAGATATGACTTGGCAATTGAGGATCCCAAGCCGCCGCCGTAGAACGTGTCCTTCAGAAGTGACAAAATGGGCTCGATGCCGTATAAAGCTCGCAAATCCTTGACCGCTTGGCGGAGGAGATCAGCGGCAGGGTCATCGAATAGATCAACGGCGGTTTAACCAGAGGGGTTGGGATGGACCACTTAACCTGTGACATGGCCCGCATGAAGCCGTCGGTGTGGACGAGCTTGATGTCGTAGCCAGCTTTCCCGAGATACAGTAATACGCTAGCCCGCTGACATGAAGCCTTCGGCATGGCAACGTAGTCAACGTCTTCGCCGGCTTCCGCGGCGACGTGTTGCTCCGGGATCGATAGGTCGGGGTGAACGGCGGCCACCTCGCCAACGTCCGCCGGAGAGGCCATGATAAACCTCTTCTTGGCCGAACGCTCATCGGGCTACCCGGGATACGTGGTCGAGCTTAGGCTGCGACATTCTGGAGCAGGGGATGTGGATCTGGCAGGGAGGGACACCGCAGGCCTCATCAAAAACTCAGGGGAGTGGGGCGACGGTATGGCAATCGCTGGGTAACCTGAACTTTATTATCTAAGCTAGGAGGAACGGGCAGACCGGCAGGGTTGGCGGCGGCCGCGAGCTAGGGTTCGAGGGGGGAGGGAGGCGGGTGGGGGACTATGGAGGGGGGGTGGTGTTTGAGGATACGCTGCGGCTACTGAAAATTTTAGTAATGGTGGGTGGAGATGGTGGTGGACGAGGGAGGGCGACGGTTCAAATGCCTCGGGTACTGCAATTTTACTATAAGGTCGGTGCTAGAGGAGTGTGGGCGACGGTTGAAGTACGGCGGCTACTAAAATTTGGTTAAAGTAATTGATGCAGGGCGGGAGTGTCCAAGATTGCACACAGTCCAATAACAATATGCGTGTATGATAATAAGGAAAAGTGGCGCGGATCCGCTGATTTTTGCAACGCTCAAGGCGGGTACTTTGTTTTTTATATTTCTAGCTAGCTGGTCTATCGCACACGGTTCATCCTAATTTCCAAATAAAATTACCTGCCTTTAGCTTGCACAGGTGGTGGTTTTACAGCGCACTTGCATCGCACAGGGTTAAGCCAGTACCTCCACCCTTTGCTCGCGCTTGCGTGGTCGTGGTGATTTCAGCGCACTTGCATCGCACACGGTTGAGCCATTACCTCCACCTTAATTTACTCACACTTGCGCGGTCATGGTGATTTCAGCGCACTTACATCACACATGGTTGAGCCAGTACCTCCACCCTTTGCTCGCACTTGCGCGGTCGTGGTGATTTCAGCGCACTTGCCTCGCACACGGTTGAGCCAGTACCTCCACCTTAATTTTCTCGCGCTTGCGCGGTCGTGGTGATTTCAGCGCACTTGCATCGCACACGGTTGAGCCAGTACCTCCACCTTAATTTGCTCGCGCTTGCGCGGTCGTGGTGATTTCAACACACTTGCATCGCACACGGTTGAGCCAGTACCTCCACCTTAATTTGCTCGCGCTTGCGCGGTCGTGGTGATTCACATCGCACTTGTATCACACACGGTTAAGATATTATACCCATGTTCGTTGAGGGTCATCAGAGTCTTTGCAGCAAAAAATAATGTTAGAGAGGGACAAAAGACAGCCACACCAGCATGTGGCCCAAATATATATGAGTGAAAAGGGTGGTCTATGATGTTCAAAATTCCAATGCACAACTTTGACCCCACGGGCCCATGCATGGGTGCGTCGTTGAAGATCGATGAGAGGGGCCAGAAGTCAAGAACCACCTGGAGGTGGCCAAATATATGTACGAATATTGGGGATGTTTAAAACTTTAAATACACAATGCATAACTTTGGTGGCACCTGCCTCGCAAACCCGAAAGCACCCTAACAACCACCTAGCTAGGATATATATAATGACATAATGTCGTACCTAGCTAGGATGCTTGGCCCACCACCTCCCACTTCGTGTCAGTGGGGCGGATGCACGTAATGATCGATACTTTGGTCATACATGCATGTCGCCATGACCTACCATAAGACGGACCAATGAATCTTTTGTTTGGTCAAATGGCAGTTGTTGTTGTCGATAAACCGCTTGGGCCAATAGATTGAACCATCATAAAAATCGCACGAGAGGGACCACAAAACCAGCACCTCTTGCATGCGGCCAAAAATGATGTACGCTGGGAAGGGGTGATGTGTGTTTTCAATATAGAATAATGTACAATTTTGATGTGGTGCCTACCTCTCGATACAGACAACAACCATGAAGGCAAGGTAGTTAAGGACGAGATACAAACGCAGGGTTTGATGTAGGTCGAACCCAACAACCCGAGCATCAGTGAGGGAATCCTGACAATGCATGAGCTCGAGCTTTGGTTGAACGACATTTGACGGTGACCGGACCTAACACGAACTAGGAGGAATCCATTCATGGCCAACACATACCCCTCATTATCGGCCCTAACACGATGGTGTATGATGTGTTTAAATCCCAAATGCACAACTTCGATGGGCCGCACCAACTACATTACAAACCGAACACCGTACCCGACTCCAAGCCTGGTTCAATACCTATGATGTCAGAGGCAGCGGCGGCGGGGGGGGGGGGGGGGAGGTCGTCCCACGCATGCGCTCAAGCTTTATTTTGTCTAGCATGGGACACATCTATATATATCTATACATCTATACACCTATATAGTGTGCGAATAACTTTGAAACTTGCTCGTTGGATGAAGCCAATCCGACGGTACAGAGATGGCAAATCCGAGCACTACTGGTCGTTGGATATCATCTACATTCCACCAGATTCTACCACATGTACAATCTAGAAGACTCCATGGTTGAACTTAAGCATAATGCACAAACCTCAAAACACAAGCACTTCTCATTTGTTCTCTAGAATCTTCCATATCTTAATTGCCCAAACCTTTTTTTCTAAATGAATTGTCACTTTTTGTTTTTACCTTTACAATGCACAATTCCATGAATCTTAAAATAGTTTTTTTATAAAACTAATTGATTTTGGATGAGATTAACTATAAGAATTAAACGAAAATCTACATCATGCATATCTGGGAGAAGAGGCGGGAAACCGATGAGAGGAGTGGCGAGAAACGGTACCCTGTTTTGAATGAAAACCTAGTAGAGAAGGAAGCATGAGCTACACGATGCATGCGCACAATGCTTACCCATGTACTGCATGTGCTGTCGAAAGGGATCAAGGTTGCCATTCGATCTAGGAGCATCCAACAGTGCACACGTACGATCCGTGGGGTTTGGGTTCTGGCCAGTCAGAAAGCATGGCTCGGATCGCGCGTGCAGCGGGGGGGATATCATACGGAAACCAACATTCAGTGGAAACCGGTGAAAACCACGAGAAAAAGATGTTTTGAAGTTTCAAAAAAATGCGGGATGTTAAGAGGATGGTGTTTTATTGCCACACAAAATTTCAAGTTGAAACACATTACGAGATGTGAGGTATGAAAAAGACAAAATCAGTGTTGAATAGTGCCGAATAGTAATGTCACTATTTAGGGCGGAATTTGTCTTTTTCATATCTCACATCTCGTAATGTTTTTCAACTTGAAATTTTGTGTCGCAAAAACATCACCTTCTTAACCTCCCACATTTTTTCATATTTTTATGAAACTTTAGAATATGGTTTCCACGAAGTTTTCATTGAATATTGGCTTTCCTGAGTGAACCTTGTGCTATTTGAAAACATTTCGTGAGAAGAATCTCGGTTTTTAAATCCCCGTAAATCCAAATCCAAAACTAAGCTGAAAATCGTGAAACCTGCCATGGTGTCACGACATCGCACTTATATGTCAAGGAATTTTTTTCGTCCATTGTGGCGCAAGTTTTATTACAAGGCTCTTACAAACCGGAGCTTCTCTCAAAGAAGCCTCGTGGTTCCGATAGGGAAACGTGTCCCCCTTGTGGGCGAAACGTAATCGCTGCCTCTTTTCGCCTTATATTTTCTTCTACGGGCAACATGGAACGACAGGATATCCGTGCTGAAATTTAAACTTATTCAGGGTTCGTTTGGCCTTTTTATACACTAATTGAGTTTCCTAGGTATTTAATGTCCATAATTCAAATCTAAACTACAAATACATGCTCTAGTTCACCAAAATGGCTAGAAAAATTATACATGTGTCCTTGGGTGCATGTTTAGGTCCCATGCCAGGAATGGGAACGAATTACAACCGTACCGGTGTCATGGCTCATCCTCAAACATTTCAAATCTCGGTTTTGAAGTCTCGATAAATCCTAAACTCACCAGAAAGTCATCAAAGGTGGCATGATGTCACGTCATGGCACATATACGTCGTGGTAAAAACATTGTCCAATTTGGGCCAAGCTTTATTACAAACCTCTTACAAAAACTGGAGCTTCTCTCAAAGAAGCCTCGTGGTTCTGATAGGGAAACGTGCTCCCCTTGTGGGCGAAACGTAATGACAGTCTCTTTTCGCCTTGTATTTTCTTGCACGAGCAACATGGAACGTGTCGGTGTACAAAAGTAGGGGCTCCCCTTTTTTACCCCTCTACTTGTGCACGGGCAGTCAGAGCCACGCCTGCGGCCAACTTAGCAGGGCAAGGGGAGGGAGCAGAAGCGCAAGAACACCGGAAAGCGCTCCGCCCAAAGGCACGAGACAGGCAAAGCAACGCCAAGACCAAGAAACACAAAGAGAAAGAGGACGAGGTGGACTCCCCCGGCAAGACCCTTGCCGAGCCGGCCTCCGTAGCCCCGGCAAGAGCCCTGCCGGGGAAACTTGCCCGACGCCAGCGGGGCGTGCCACCCTTGAGCCCAAGGGTTCCAACACCACCAACAACCACATTGGAACCAAGGCTCGGGAGGCACCTCCGTGATGGCATGCAGATCTTTGACAAGATCATAAGCACTCAAGATCAGATGAGGACCAGAAGACGACGATCCTCAGCAAGATCCTTGCCGCGGAAATCCATGAGACCCCCGGCAAGACCCTTGCCGGGGACGACCGCGGCGCCACGGCAAGACCACTTGGCAGGGCCCTGGCAAGACCCTTGCCAAGGACACCTGCAGGGACATAGCCAGGCCCACATCTGCCAAGACTCCACCGACGTTCCCATCCAGCTGCCAGCCCAACCAGCTGGGCAGGCACCTGCGTGGCGACGTGCGGCTTCCAGGCCAACTCAGCAAGCACCTGCGTCGCGGCATGAAGATCTTCGTGAAGACCCTACCACCACGCCATCTCAGCAGCCCGCCAGCCTACATGGCGCTGCATGCATCGGTGGCCTGGACGCGTGTTGGAGCAAGGCGGGGCGGCGACGGACGGGACGGGCCTCGTTGCCATCCCCAATAAAGCAACGGGACACCTAAGGGGGCGCATTTAATGCGTCTTGTCCCGTAATGACAGGCGATAAGCTTGCGCACTATACACCTTTCCACCTCCTGTGTGCCACTGTGGCGAGCCCTTTTGTCTATAAAAGGAGGCCCGAGGCGTCCAGGACAAGGATTCGGATCTTTTGGGCTACACACGCACCATAGCTAGCTCAAGAACTCAAGAACACTCAAATACATACACCAAAGCAGGACTAGGGTATTACGCATCTTAGCGGCCCGAACCTGGGTAAACGATCCTTGTGCTGACCGCCAGACCCGCTCTTTGCACAACCCCGTGCCTGCCAACCGTGGAAGGGATCCCAGTGATCCCATAGGTGTCGTTCCCACCGACATCTTTGGCACGCCAGGTAGGGGGCGCAGTTGTGAAAATCCGATCTGGTTGAAGCAGCGATTTCATCATGGTCGTCACTCCAAGGAAGAAGACGACCAAATGGGCGTCGTCGTCTGCGGATGTGGTGGACACCCGTGCAACGACAGAAAAGCTAAGTCATGCAAGACTTTGAGCAATGCCTTTTTATATATATGGTTATCATCCTCGAAGATCTTGCCCTGTGTATGGAAAACCTGCACGCAATGGGGCCCTACCACTATTGGCAACGCCCTTGCTGTGTTTCGAGTCCGCTCAGCATTTCGAGTGGCCGCGTCGAGAACGGCAGCGTGACCTTCTGCAATTGGCAACGCTCTTGTTCTGTCTCGAGTCCGCTCGACGGTTCGAGCGGCCGCGTTAAGAGCAACGAGGTGGTTTACCTAGCAGCAAGCACACCCGGCAGGCTATTGGGGATCCGTCCTCAAGGCGCCGCGGCCTGGGTTTACGCGTCGGCAAGCCTACCCGATTAACGTAGGGTGAACATACAAAGGGGGATCAAACGGGAAAATAACATGCATCGGTTCGAATTACTGCAGAGTTATATTACATCAATTGTTGTTGCGGTTCTAACTAAAGATAAAAATTGTCTTGGTCGTGAACCTGCAGCGGCGATAAGAAACGTGGTGCCTAGTCCCGGCGCTGGCCTTCTATCCTCCGAACTCCATCGATGCGGCTGATGACGGGCTTGATATGCTCCTCGAGCGTCGCGAGGTCCACGTCCTCCGGCAAGCTCTCCAGCGGCGCGTCGAAGTCGAGGTCGGGGTTCCAGTATGCCACCTTGGTGAGGACCTTGGTCATGGCACCCCGGCAAAGCCTCCGTTCCTCATCGGCAAGAGAGGCCGCCCTGTTGGAGCGGAACTGCTCCAGGGCCCCGAGAACACCCTCGAAGAACAGGGTCAGCTTGGCATTGGGACTCACGCTCGGCTCCGGGACGTACCTCACGTTTGGCATCCCCATGGTGGCCAGCTGCGTGCTGATTCTGCCGGCGACACCGGCGAGGCGGCTAATTCAGAGGTTCTCGCCCTTCAGAAAATCCTCGTGGTTGGCGGCTTTGTTCTTCCCCAGCTGCCTCTCCTTCTCCAGATTCTTGGTCAAGGTCTCCTTCCGGGCCCTGACCTCCGACAGCGTCCCCTCAAGACCCTCCAGCTTCAGCTTTAGGTCTTTGATGAGTCGTTGGCCTTGGAGAGCTGCTCAGCCTTGCCGAGGACCGTGCCCTGCGCCTCCACCAGAGCACTGTTGAGCGTGTCTTTCTCCTTTGCCAACTTCAGGGCTCAATCCTTCAGCCCGTCCCGCTCCACCTCTAGCTCTTTCACCTTGCCGGCATGGACCAGAGCTTGGGCATTGAGTGCCTCCTCGTGCCTCTGCTCCAGCTCCTGGGTCCGCTGCACGACGAGCTTCTCCACCTCCTCATCATTTCCGCGGAGTGTTGCGGCGAGCTTCTCCTCACGAGCGGCAAGGTCCTCCTCCTGGGAGTTTAGCGCGGCCTGGTGCTGGTGCCGAGCAGCCTCATCCTTGGTAGCCTGCTCCTTCGCCACCTCCTGGGCCTTTTCGATGTCGGCCTACTTCATGACAAGCTCCAGCTTGCGCTCAGCCAGCACATCCTGGGCAGCCTTCAGGTCCTTGTGGGCCTGGCGGAACCAAGCTCGCCCCTCGGCGACGCGCTCCTTGAGGTCCGCCTCCGCCTTGTCCACCCCCGCCATCCTGGACTTGGCCTTGTCCAGGCGGACACGGTGAAGCGCCTGGAGCTTCTGGAAGTTGGCGCTAATGGCCTGGAGGAGCAACTCTTCCTGGGAACCGCCGCCACCGGCGCTCGGTTGGTTGACAACCTCGAGCCCGGCGGCGGCGAGCACCTTGTCATCAAACACCTCCCCCTCGGTGGGCGCCTCGGTGCTCACCGTCCCTGGGAGGTGGACGAATAGGTCGTCGCTCACCTTCAGGTACCGGCCCAAGCCAGAGGCAGCGGAGGAGGAAGGATGGTCATCAACCGTCCCCTCCTCGGCAGCGGCCTTGCCGGCCTCCCCGGCAGGCCCCTTGCCGGTCTCCTCGGCAGCGGCCTTGCCGGTCTCCCCGGCCGGCTCCTTGGCGGCATCCTCAGCAGCATCCTTGGTGGCCTCCTCGGCGGCAATCTTGTTAGCCTCGGCCTCAGCATCTCTGGCAACCTCCTCGATGACAGTATCGATGTTCTCCTGGTCCGCCGAGGGAGCGCCTAGATGCCAAGAAGGGGATGAGGCAGAGCCGAATCAAAGAAAAAGAACGAACAGAGACAGAAGGCAAATAACTCACCCATGCTAGGATCGAAAGAAGCGGCCCCCTCCCCACCAAGATTCGGTGCCGGGACGGAGCTGCCGGCGCCCGGGTTTGCCTCCTCCTCCTCCGTATGCATGGGCTCGGTGCTTGGCGCCCTTGCCGGGGACGCCCCTCGGGGTGCCGTGGTTGATGGGGGCGGCGTGTTGGGGGTGGCCCTCAGTGTCTCCTGCTGCTGTCGTCCTCCTCCTGCAACCACGGCAAGGTCAGTGCCAAGAGATCATACCCCAACGCACGTTGATAGGGAGCGAATGATGAACACACGCTGGGGGTTGTGCCAGGGGCTGCTATCGGGGTTGCTCTCCACCACCAGCGGCGTGCCCGAGGTACCCGCCGGGAGCTGGCCGCCCATCGAGGCCCTGGCCCTCTTTGCCACCCTCTGGGCCAGCGTCTTGACATCCCTGCAAAAATAAAAACAAGTTAAGAAAAGCGACGCGACCTGAGGGGACGGAGATGACAGAAGACAGAATGCTTACTCATCCTCCGCCTCCTCTTCCGCTGCCTTCCTCTTCCTCCTCGGGCTCAGACACCCAAGGTCGAAGGCGACCTCTGTGTCGACATCCGCGGGAGGAGGGGAAGAGGGTGGGGTCCGAGGGCGCTTGGATGAAGAAGATGCGGACACTTTCCTATTCGCCATCGCGGCCTTCACCGCTTTGTTTGCTGCCGCGGCCCTCGTTAGGCGCACGGACTCCCCTGGGTCTCTTGCCACTGCTCGGTCCTGTAGGGCTGGACCGGCTCGCTAGAGGTAGCCCGCCGCAAGACGCATTTTCTCACCAAGGCCGGAGGGTCGTCGGCTTCGGCCTCCTCCTCAGTCGATTCGTCGACCACGTATTCAATGAGAGGGGCCCCGGTGTCGGTGCTACTGGCCTCCCCAGCGGACTACGCCCACCCGGCAAACTCCTTCTCCTCCACGGAAGCCTTGGCCTTGTCCTCCACGTGGCCGCCGCTGCCAGCCTCCTTGGCGAGCTCCGCCTCCGCCGCCCTGGCGGCGATGTAGTCTAGCTCCGCTTGGGTGGAGTCCCGGATGAGCAGCGGCTCGGCATGGACGTACTTCTCCGACAGCTTGTCGAAGAACTCCTGCACCTGATCCGCCCCCGGCTCGGGCCAATTTGGGTTAAGGCCGTGCGCGTTGAAGTCCGGCATCATGGCAATGATGTCGGTTTGGCGAGAATTGTTGCTCAGCGGGACCACCCCCGCCGGCAAGCCAAACAGGGGCCCCTTGACGACCTTGCCGGCCTTCGCAGCCTTGCCGGACCTCTCGGCCCTGCCGTCGCGGTACAAGTCGAGCTGAAAAAGCCTCTGGCACAAGTGAGCGTGCCCCATCACCGTGAAGTTGTGGTCCAAGCCAGGGCGAAGCCTCATGATGTCAGCCACGTTCCTGAAAAGCCAGGCCGGCCTCCCCTTGTTATGTAGTAGAGCGATTCGGCGGCGGATGAAATCCGCCCCAATCATCTCGAGGGTGAGCCTGGCCACGGTGAGGTGGTGAATCCTGGTGGTGGCGACCATGAGCTTCTCATCATTAGCATCGACGTTGCTCCAATCATGTCTGCAAACCAGCGGCGCCTGGCAAACCCGGAAAAATTCCTACGGGTCCTCCTCCACAATCCAGCACCATCGGCCCCGCCACTCCTCCCACCTCTCCTTCTGAGCGCTCTCCGGATATGTCCCCTTTCCCTGGCTCCTTGGGATCCAGGCGACACAACCGGAAATCGCGCCTCCCTTTTGGACACGAGGATAGAAGTAGTGGCGGAAAAGCGTCGTGCTAGGATACACTACGGCGAAGCCCTCATAGAGATGGGCGAAAAAGGGCCATGCACGCCACGTCATTCGGAGTGAAATCCAGAAGGTGGAAGCCGTAGGTGTGCATGACGTCATTGAAGAAATCAGAGAAAGGGGGGCAAAGCCCGCAGGAAAAGTAGTCAACAAAGAAAGGGGGGGCCAGCCTCGGCGAAACCGGTGGGGATGATGCGCGTGGCGAGGTGGCCCTTCGTCTTGCACCCCCACAGAGGCTTGAAGTAGTCTCGGAGGTGGACCGCATCGACCGTCGAAGGGAAGTAGGCGAGCTGCGTCCGCCGCGCTGCCAACTCGCTCTCTGGCGCCTCCCCCCCGACGTCCTTGGCCATTCCCTTGCCTTTGCTGGTTTTGGGTGCCATGGCGGCTGAGGGAGACGAGGGATGAGGGATAGCAAGGGCGCAGCGGCGGTGGCGAGCAAAAGCGAGGGCTTGAGAAGGAAGAGCGGAAGAACGGCGGTTCCGAGATTGAAGAAGGCACGGAGGGTAAATGGGCGTCGCGCCTGTGGTTTCTCCTTTTTTATGGGGAAGGCGCGGGCCACTTCGTTAGCATTCACCATGATGTGACGCATGAGGGTAGCAACTGCCCCATGCACGACCCCCACGTCACGCACGGCCCTCCACGTCGCGCATTCAACGTGGGTCGTGGGGAAGCACAGCACAGCAACCGCCCCACGCACGACCCCCACGTCACGCACGGCCCTCCCCACCTGCCCGCGCACCGTTCTGGGCCTGGCCCAACAACGCATTGTGCTTATGTGTGGCCCAGGCCCAGGGGCTCCTGTCGGTGTACAAAAGTAGGGGCTCTCCTTTTTTACCCCTCTACTTGTGCACGGGCAGTTAGAGCCATGCCTGCGGCCACACTTAGCAGGGCAAGGGGAAGGAGCAGAAGCGCAAGAACACCAGAAAGTGCTCCGGCCAAAGGCACGAGACGGGCAAAGCAACGCTAAGACCAAGAAACACAAAGAGCAAGAGGACGAGGTGGACTCCCCCGGCAAGACCCTTGCCGGGGCGGCCTCCGCAGCCCCGGCAAGAGCCCCGCCGAGGCAACTTGCCCGACGCCAGCGGGGCGTGCCACCCTTAAGCCCAAGTGTTCCAACACCACCAACAACCACATTGGAACCAAGGCTCGGGAGGCACCTCCGTGATGGCATGCAGATCTTTGTCAAGATCATAAGCACTCAAGATCAGATGTTGACCAGAAGATGACGATCCTTGGCAAGATCCTTGCCGAGGAAATCCACGAGAACCCCGGAAGACCCTGGCCGGGGACGACCGCGGCGCCACGGCAAGACCACTTGCCGGGGCCCTGGCAAGACCCTTGCCGAGGACACCTACGGGGCCGCAGCCAGGCCCACATCTGTCAAGAATCCACCATCGTTCCCATCCAACTGCCAGCCCAACCAGCTGGGCAGGCACCTGCGTGGCGACGTCCGGCTTCCAGGCCAACTCAGCAATCACCTGCGTGGCGGCATGCAGATCTTCGTGAAGACCCTACCACCACGCCATCTCAGCAACCCGCCAGCCTACATGGCGCTGCAAGCATCGTTGGCCTGGACGCGTGTTGGAGCAAGGCGGGGCGGCGACGGACGGGACGGGCCTCGTTGCCATCCCCAATAAAGCAACGGGACACCTAAGGGGGCGCATTTAATGCGTCTTGTCCCGTAATGACAGGTGATAAGCTTGCGCACAGTACACCTTTCCACCTCCTGTGTGCCACTGTGGCGACCCCTTTTGTCTATAAAAGGAGGCCCGAGGCGTCCATGAGAAGGATTCGGATCTTTTGGGCTACACACACACCGTAGCTAGCTCAAGAACTCAAGAACACTCAAATACATAAAACAAAGCAGGACTAGGGTATTACGCATCTTCGCAGCCTGAACCTGGGTAAACGATCCTTGTGCTTACCGCCAGACCCGCTCTTTGCACAACCCCGCGCCCGCCAACCGTCGAAGGGATCCCAGTGATCCCATAGGTGTCGTTCCCACCGAAAGAACGACAGGATATTTATGCTGAAATTTAAACTTTTTCATGGTTCGTTTGGCCTTTTTATACACTAATTGAGTTTCCTAGGCATTTAATGTCCATAATTCAAATCTGAAATACAAATACATGCTCCAGTTCAGCAAAATGGCTATAAAAATTATACATGTGTCCTTGGGTGCATGTTTAGGTGTCATGCGAGGAATGGGAACGAATACAACTGTACCGGTGCCCTGGCTCATCCTCAAACATTTCGAAACTCGGTTTTTAAGTCCCCATAAATCCTAAACTCACCAGAAAGTCATCAAAGGTGGCATGGTGTCATGTCATGGCACATATATGTCGTGGTAAAAACATTGCTAATTTGGGCCAAGCTTTATTACAAACCTCTTACAAACCGGAGCCTGTCGCTAGAACCCTCGTGGTTTCAATAGGGAAACGTGTCCCCTTGTCGACCAAACGATAATCACTCCCTCTTCTAGCCTCGTATTTTCTTCTACACGCGACACAGAACAACTGGAGATTCCCGCTGAATTTGAAATTATTCAGGGTTCGTTTGACCTTCTTTATTCAATAATTGAGTTTTCTAGGCATTTAATGTCCATCATTCAAATCCGAACTACAAATACATGCTCCAGTGCACCAAAATGGCTAGAAAAAACGTACATGTTTCCTTGGGGTGCATGTTTAGGTCCCATGGAACGAATGGGAATGAATTCAACCGTCTCGCCGTCCTGGCTTGGCCACAAACATTGCGAATCTCGGTTTTTAAATGTCTGTAAATCCAAAACTCACCAGGAAATCATGAAACTTGGCATGGTGTCACTACATGGTACATATAATTGTCCAATTTGGGCGAAGCTATATTACAAGCCTTTCACAAACCGGAGCCTGTCGCAAACCTCGTGGTTCCGGTAGGGAAACATGCCCCTCTTGTGGGCGAAACGATAATCGTTGCCTCTTCTTGCCTTGAACTTTGTTTTCTACAAGCAACATAGAACAACAAGAGTGTCGGGCTGAAATTTGAAACTATTTAGGGTTCGTTTGGCCATTGTATATATATTACTAATTACTAAGTTTTCTATGCATTTAATGTAGTCCATAATTCAAATTTGAACTACAACCACATGCTCAAGTGAAGCAAAATGGGTGGGAAATTGTACATGTGTCATTGGGTGCATGTTTAGGTCTCGTTTAAGGAATGAGAATGAATTACAAACTTGTCGTCGTCCTAAAACAATGAGAATCTCGGTTTTTAAATCCCAGTAAATAAAAAAGTCACCCAAAAAACATGAAACTTGGCATGGTTTCATGACATGGCACATATATGCCGTGGTAAAAGAAATCGTCCAGTTTGAGAAGAGGCGCACACATTAGTAGCCAACGAAGTCCTTTTTGAAACAAAAAGCTGACACGTTAATATTGCAAACGGTTGTATTATATTTACCGTGTCAAAATTTAACCATACTCGGTGGCGTGCATGCAGCTGTTTGATTAGACAGGACGAGCGCGAGAAGTCCGCCATGCAGGCTCGACGGGACGCATGCGAGCAGTCCGCCGTGCAGGCTCGACGGGACGCGTGCATCCTGTCCACCTCTCAGGATCGACGGGACACATGCGAGTAGCAAGGCCCATGCTCACCGGGAAGCGAGCTCTTTGACCTCCATGCACCAGCCGGCGCCCGCCTCGGTCACAACTTCTCCATTAATGGGTTAATTATAGCACCTAGACGGAGGGTGTTTGCTTATGATCCCATGGCAGCATTTGCTTTGTTCGTGTTTTCAACTCGTATTCCGCCCTAATTTAAATTGCCACATAGGGCAACAGATAATACGACCACAAATAAAATGGCAACGGATAATACGACAACAAATTTACAATGGCGCAGATAATAATTGTCTTACATATTCCAGATAATTTAAAATGCCACATGTGGCAAAGCCCGGAAGACACGGGGGCAAGAGAAGAAGGAAATTGCAGACAACGATCTAGGTCGCTACTGTATCTACTTGTCGATGGATCGCCGGGCGGCGAAATCCTCCAGCTCCTTCTTCAATTCCTCACGACTTTGCTTGAAAGCAGCCACGGATTCCTCCACCTCCTGCTTGCGCTCGATCCAGAGCTTCCGCAAGCCACCCATCAGTTCTTCGACGACCGCTTTCAGCGTCATCTCCGAGGCACTACTCTGCTCATGCAGCATCTTCCAGCCGGCGGCCTCCTCCTCCTTCTCGGCGACCAACTTGAGGAGCTTCGCATTGTCACCCATGAGTTGCTCGACGAGGCCGGTCGCCTTGTCAACCGAGGCATCGCTGATCTTGAGCAGCTTCATCTAGTCGTCGACCAGCTCCTGCTGTGTAGTGACGCTAGCGAGAATGTCGTCGTCGCCGGCGAAGGACTTCAAGAACGCCGGCTCGTCGCGATGGCCGACGCCGCAAATGCGCTTGTGAGAGCCCTCGCGTGCCTATGAGAGCTCGTTCGAGGGCTCCGCGGCGCCCCGGGACATCTCTACTGCGGCTGCGGCTTCGCGGCGGGACCTCTCTAGTGCTTCCGCGGCCTTGGTCTTTGCTGCCTGGTTATATGTCCACCCTAAACTCCTCCTACCGGTCATGGCGGAACGCTTTGACAAAATAAACCAGTTTTGTGGGTGATGAGGAGAGGAACTGTGAAGTAATTTTCGAGTGGGTAGTTTTTATAGCCCGGTGCTAAGTGTGAACACATATTAGTTTGATAGGTGTGAACAGATTTGCAATTACTTATTGCATTGTAATCAGCAATGTGACGAGAAACAAGGTCAAAATTTATTGATGGTAGAAGGTAGACCACGTGGTTGCTCGCCGTTGAGGTGGCCGCGGGGCGCTCCACTCTGGCGTCCCTGCGCGCGCTCTGCTCGCCGTTGAGGCAAAATTACAATGGCAACGGTTAATAATTCTTAATAATTGTCTTACATATTCAGGATAATTTAAAATGCCAAATGTGGCAAGGCCTAGAACACTCACGACCTACATATGCATACAATTATAATAAAATATAAGCTAAAAGGGTGAGCTCGCGGCCTTCGGACGATGATCTTCTCGGACTCCAAGATCAGCATAGCACCCTTGTGGCCGTTCACTCCGAGTGTCCCAACCCGCCTCTGCCTACGGAGCTGCTGGCGCTGGGAGGCTCTTGGGGCTGCTGGGCCTCTTCCAGAAGAGCTTGACATCATGCAATCCTGCGCATGACAACTCCGCGGAACCGCTCCATTTCCATGTCTCTGGCCTGGTAGCAAATTCCGTCGATCACCTGCATCCTCAAGATATCACGTTGCCAATGTTGTACTTCGTCGGGGACATCAACTCCGCCAAGAATGCGCTCGAGCCTGGCCACCACATCATCGGGGTCGAGGTTGACACGGCCGCCACGGGCAATGATGAAGCCGCGGGCTGCCTTTATCTTGACTGAATCGCAGAGGTCCTTTGCCCATTCCTTGTGGGGCATCAGGCTCTCGATGAGCACTGGTGACGGCGGTTCTTCGGGTGGGTCATCGATCATGCCGCCGAGCAGCTCTGGATCTTTTGCACGGTGGATGGCAAACTGCTCATCACACCTCCTCTGCAATATGTCGATTGTGCTCCCAAGGACTGTGGCACCGATATCGCTGCCGATGGGCCATCGTGCCTGCACCGGCCGAGGAAGCTCTTGCTCCCCGACCTGCTCCGGCCTGTTCTCTTCGCCGAAGATGTAACGCAGGTAGGTGTCAACGTCGAAGCTTTGGTCGTTGCCTAGCATGCTTGGAATAACTAATGGTAGATGGGTGAGGACTAGATCTTCGCAGAGTGTCGCGGCGGTGCGTTGCCGCCTGGGTTATATGCAGCAAGCCGTTAGCTGGCCGGTGGCGGGAAACCGGTGAGGGAATAGGCGTGGCTTTTAGAATTCACCCATGTGGAGCGCGGGAAGACTAAGTGGAGCACACACACAACCCGAATACCGTATCCGGTGCCACGTGTTATTTATCACACAAGTGTTAACATAAGGAAATGAATGTGTAACTTACTAATCATCGCACACAAGTATTCGTAGACGCATCGTGTGCGATACTCCTAGCCACCGCAAGCAACTAGTTTGCATTTTTCAAAGTTTTTTGTACACACAGAATCGCACACGAACTAATTGTATTAACCGTCTGTGTTGTAAATTCTCATCGCAAACAGTTCATCCGAGTTGGTTGTTTGCCACATATCACACACATCTCGTTAAGTTGAACCATTTCTGTTGCGGTCGCTAATCGAAAACAGTTCGTCTGAGTGAACCGTATGCCCTATATCTCACACACCTTGATCTGGCTAACAGTTTATGTTGCACTCCCTAATAGGAAATGGTTCATCGGAGCGAACTGTATGCCATATATCGCACACACATTGATATGGCTGCCCGTCTCTGTTGTTCTACTTCATCGCAAACAGTTCGAACGGGTTAACCGTGTGCCCTGCATCTGATAACCCACAAGTATAGGGGATCAATTGTAGCCTCTTTAGATAAGTAAGAGTGTCGAACCCAACGAGGAGCTAAAGGTAGAACAAATATTCCCTCAAGTTCTATCGACCACCGATACAACTCTACGCACGCTTGACGTTCGCTTTACCTAGAACAAGTATGAAACTAGAAGTACTTTGTAGGTGTTTGTGGATAGGTTTGCAAGATAGTAAAGAGCACGTAAATAAAAGGTAGGGGCTGTTTAGATAAAGACACAACTAAATTAGTTTTAGTAAAGAGCTTTTTGTCACGAGAAAGTTATTTGTCCCTAGGCAATCGATAACTAGACCGGTTATCACTATTGCAGTTTTATTTGAGGGAGAGGCATAAGCTAACATACTTTCTCTACTTGGATCATATGCACTTATGATTGGAACTCTAGCAAGCATCCGCAACTACTAAAGATCATTAAGGTAAAACCCAACCATAGCATTAAAGCATCAAGTCCTCTTTATGCCATATGCAACAACCCCCTTACTCGGGTTTATGCTTCTGTCACTCAAGCAACCCACTATAAGCGAATCATGAACGTATTGCAGCACCCTACAGCAGGAATCCCTCACGCTTGCGCGACACGGGGAGCACCATAGGACAACACCAATAATAAAACATGCAACTCAAACCAATTCTTGATCATCAAATAACCCATAGGACAAAACGGATCTACTCAAACATCATAGGATAGCCATACATCATTGGGAAATAATATATAGCATTGAGCACCACGTTTAAGTAGAGATTACAGCGGGTAAGAGAGAGGTTACACCGCTGCATAGAGGGGGGAAGAGTTGGTGATGATGGCAGTGAAGTTGTTGGTGAAGATTGCGGTGATGATGATGGCCACGGTAGCGTTCCGGCGCCACTGGAAGAGAAGGGGAGAGGGGCCCCCTTCTTCTTCTTCTTCTTCCTTGACCTCCTCCCTAGATGGGAGAAGGGTTTCCCCTCTGGTCCTTGGTCTCCATGGCATGGGAGGGGCGAGATCCCCTCCGAGATTGGATCCGTCTCTCTGTTTCTCTCTGTTTCTGCGTTCTGTTCTGCTACCCTTTCACCGTTTCATATATATATGGAGATCCGTAACTCCGATTGGACTAAAATCTTCGCCGTGATTTTTTCCTAAAAATTAGCTTTCTTGCGGCCGAAGAAGGGCATCAACGCCTTACGGGGGGCCCACGAGGGTCAGGGGCGTGCCCCCTGCCTCGTGCCTCCCTCGGGCACCGTCTCACGTGGATTTTCCTTCCTATATTCTCCGAATATTCCAAAAATAATCTCCGTCTGTTTTTATCCCGTTTGGACTCCGTTTGATATGGATATTCTGCGAAACAAAAACATGCAACAAACAGGAACTGGCACTGGCACTGGATCAATATGTTAGTCCCCAAAAATAGTATAAAAAGTTGTCAAAATATATGAAAGTTGTAGAATATTGGAATGGAACAATCAAAAATTATAGATACGACGGAGACGTATCAGCATCCCCAAGCTTAATTCCTGCTCGTCCTCGAGTAGGTAAATGATAAAAAGGATAATTTTTGATGTGGAATGCTACCTAGCATAATCTTGTTCATGTATCTAATCATGGCATGAATATTAAGATACGAGTGATTCAAAGCAATAGTCTATCATTTGACATAAAAACAATAATACTTCAAGCCTACTAATAAAGCAATCATGTCTTTTCAAAATAACATGTCCAAAGAAAGTTATCCTACAAAATCATATGGTCTGGCTATGCTCCATCTTCACCACACAAAATATTCAAATCATGCACAACGCCGATGACAAGCCAAGCAATTGTTTCATACTTTTGACGTTCTCAAACCTTTTCAACTTTCACGCAATACATGAGCGTGAGCCATGGACATAGCACTATAGGTGGAATAGAATGGTGGTTGTGGAGAAGACAAAAAGGAGAAGATAGTCTCACATCAACTAGGTGTATCAACGGGCTATGGAGATGCCCATCAATAGATATCAATGTGAGTGAGTAGGGATTGCCATGCAACGGATGCACTAAGAGCTATAAATGTATAAAAGCTCAGACTTAAAACTAAGTGGGTGTGCATCTAACTTGCTTGCTCATGAAGACCTCGGGCGTTTGAGGAAGCCCATCATCGGAATATACAAGCAAAGTTCTATAATGAAAATTCCCACTAGTATATGAAAGTGATAACTCAAGAGACTCTCTATATGAAGAACATGGTGCTACTCTGAAGCACAAGTGTGGTAAAAGGATAGTAACATTGCCCCTTCTCTCTTTTTCTATCATTTTTTTATTTTCTTTATTTTTTATTTTTTTGGTGGGCTTCTTTGGCCTCTTTTATTTATTTTTAAAATCCGGAGTCTCATCCCGACTTGTGGGGGAATCATAGTCTCCATCATCCTTTCCTCACTGGGGCAATGCTTTAATAATGATGATCATCACACTTTTTATTTACTCACAACTCAATATTACAACTCGATACTAGAACAAAGGTATGACTCTATATGGATGCCTCTGGCGGTGTACCGGGATGTGCAATGATCTAGCGTAGCAATGACATCAAAAAACGGACAAGCCATGAAAATATCATGCTAGCTATCTTACGATCATGCAAAGCAATATGATAATGAATGCTCGAGTCATGTATATGATGATGATGGAAGTTGCATGGCAATATATCTCGGAATGGCTATGGAAATGCCATGATAGGTAGCTATGGTGGCTGTTTCGAGGAAAGTATATGGTGGGTTTATGGTACCGGCGAAAGTTGCGCGGTACTAGAGAGGCTAGCAATGGTGGAAGGGTGAGAGTGCATATAATCCATGGACTCAACATTAGTCATAAAGAACTCACATACTTATTGCAAAAATCTATTAGTCATCGAAACAAAGTACTACGCGCATGCTCCTAGGGGGATAGATTGGTAGGAAAAGACCATCGCTCGTCCCCGACCGCCACTCATAAGGAAGACAATCAATAAATAAGTCATGCTCCGACTTCATCATATAACGGTTCACCATACGTGCATGCTAGGGGAATCACAAACCTCAACACAAGCATTTCTACTAATCCACAACTACCAACTAGCATGAATCTAATATCACCATCTTTATATCGCAAAACTATTGCAAGGAATCAAACATATCATATTCAGTGATCTACAAGTTTTTATGTAGGATTTTATGACTAACCATGTGAATGACTAGTTCCTGTCATCTCTCTAAATAGATATAAGTGAAGCAAGAGAGTTTCATTCTTTCTACAAAAGATATGCCCACGCTCTAACAAATATAAGTGAAGCATAAGAGCATTCTACAAATGGCGGTTTTCTATGTGAAGAGAAACAGGCAATCCAAACTTCAAATGATATAAGTGAAGCACATGAAGCATTCTATAAACCATACTCAAAAGATATAAGTGAAGTGCAAAGAGCATTCTATAAATAAACCAAGGACTATCTCATACCAGCATGGTGCAAAAAAGAAAAGTGAAAACTAAATGCAAAAGACGCTCCAAGATTGCACATATCGCATGAACGAAACGAATCCGAAAACATACCGATACTTGTTGAAGAAAGAGGGGATGCCTTCCGGGGCATCCCCAATCTTAGACGCTTGAGTCTCCTTGAATATTTACTTGGGGTGCCTTTGGCATCCCCAAGCTTGAGCTCTTGCCTCTCTTCCTTCTTCTCACATCGAGCCCTTCTCGATCATCGAACACTTCATCCACACAAAACTTCAACAGAAAACTCGGTAAGATCCGTTAGTATAATAAAGCAAATCACTACTCTAAGTACTGTTGCAAACCAATTCATATTTTGTTTTTTCATTGTGTCTACTGTATTACAACTTTTTCATGGCCTAATCCACTGATATAAATCGATAGTTTCATCAAAACAAGCAAACTATGCATCAAAAACAGAATCTGTCTAAAACAGAACAGTCTGTAATAATCTGAACATTCACCATACCTCTGGTACTCCAAATATTTTACCAAAATTAGGAAAAATAAAACATTTGTATAGAAAGACACTGCAAAAATAATCAGAACCATTTGACATTCCAGTAAAAAAATTAAAATCAAGCACTACAGCCAAAGTTTCTGTCATGCACCGTACAAACCAACAAGCATTGTAAACATCCTAAAGGCAAACCTTAGCACATTATTTTTATAATACAATGGAATTGTACAAGGGGATAATTATTTTTCTTGAAAAGTTTCTGTAATCAAGATTCACAATGTTTCTGTGAGCATGAACAAAGTTCAAGGCTAGCTCCCACTTCAACAATGCTCGTCTTTCTCACTTTCGCTTTTCTTTTTGAAAAGTTTCGGGTTCCCCTCTTTGTTTATTTTTTGTTTTTAAACTATATAAAAGCACTCAACAGAAATAAATGACTCTCTAAAACTTCCGGGTTGTCTCCCTGGCAGCGCTTTCTTTAAAGCCATTAAGCTAGGCATATAATGCTCAAGTAATGGATCCACCCGGATCCCAAGGTATATCAAAGCCAAATTAATTAGCAATGATTTGGCATTTAGTAGTGAGAACACGGCAACATATATCAAGCAATGACGAAGTCTAACTCTCTTCCTATGCATCGGCAAGTCATAAAAGAACAATTCATGCACACATAGTAAAGGCCAATGCATAGTATAAACAGTTTCTTGCAATTTTATCGTGTTGGAAACATAGGGAGGTGGAGATATAGTTCCTCTCTTGCAAGTAGGAGCAGCAAGCACATGCATATTATATTCATCGAAATCATCATGTGCAACGGTATAAGGCAACCCATCAATATAATCCTTACTAAGGGCAAACTTCTCCGATATAGTGTAGTTGGGAGAATTCAAAAAGATAATAGGACTATCATTCGTGGGTGCAATAGCAACAATTTCATGTTTAACATAAGGAACTATAGCAAGTTCATCTCCATAAGCATAATTCATATTGGCATCTTGGCCATAAGCATAGCAAGCATCATCAAAAAGGGATATTTCAAGAGAATCAACGGGATCATAATAGTCATCATAGCAATCATCCTTCGGTAAGCACGAAGGGAAATTAAACAATGTATGAGTTGAAGAGTTACTCTCATTAGAAGGTGGGCACGGGTAGCTAATCCGCTCTTCCTCCTTTTGTTCTTCGCTCTCATCATCATCTTTTTCATCCAATGAGCTCACAATTTCATTAATTTCTTCTTCCATAGACTCCTGCAAAATATTAGTCTCTTCTTGGACAGCGGAGACTTTCTCAATAAATGCATCAATATCGGAATTGAATTTGTAATTGGCATAGCAATATTTAAGGATAGCTAAATTTTCAGGTCTATAAACAACATCATAAAGATTTTCAAATTCTTTGAACATAGATTCAATTTCATAAGCACCCATAAAAGCAACAAATTCTTCTATTTGTTCCACATCATAGTAATCATATATACCTCTAGCGTAAGAAGCCAAGGTTTCATTATCATTAAATTCGCATGAAAAGGGAAGGTGTGGAGACTTCATCCTAGAGCAACAAGTATAATCATATCTCAAGCATAGTTGCCTAGCATACCACTTCAACATATGAATTTGATCCCATAATAGTTTCCCTTTTTGAGTCAAGCAATAATCCCTAAAGTATTCACGTTGATCCAATGTGTCTCCCATTACATAATTGAATGGGGTTTTCTCAGGATTATCGAAGTAGTACATAATATCTTTCACATAATGAGCATCGAGGGTTTTAGGAGGTTCCCCATCTCCATGAGCAGCAAGTACACCTAATTGTTTTGGTATTTCGTGTTCCATATCCATAACTAAAGATAGAGAACAACTAAGAACAGCAAATAAAAATTACTTAGTGATAAAGCAAACAAGCACACACGAGAATATTCACCCCACGCTATTGCTCCCCGGCAACGGCGCCAGAAAAAGGTCTTGATAACCCACAAGTATAGGGGATCAATTGTAGCCTCTTTCCGTAACTAAGAGTGTCGAACCCAACGAGGAGCTAAAGGTAGAGCAAATATTCCCTCAAGTTCTATCGACCACCGATACAACTCTACGCATGCTTGACGTTCGCTTTACCTAGAACAAGTATGAAACTAGAAGTAATTTGTAGGTGTTTGTGGATAGGTTTGCAAGATAGTGAAGAGCACGTAAATAAAAGGTAGGGGCTGTTTAGATAAAGACACAACTAAATTAGTTTTATTAAAGAGCTTTTTGTCACGAGAAAGTTATTTGTCCCTAGGCAATCGATAACTAGACCGGTAATCACTATTGCAATTTTATTTGAGGGAGAGGCATAAGCTAACATACTTTGTCTACTTGGATCATATGCACTTATGATTGGAACTCTAGCAAGCATCTGCAACTACCAAAGATCATTATGGTAAAACCCAACCATAGCATTAAAGCATCAAGTCCTCTTTATCCCATACGCAACAACCCCCTTACTCGGGTTTATGCTTCTGTCACTCAAGCAACCCACTATAAGCGAATCATGAACGTATTGCAACACCCTACAACGGGAATCCCTCATGCTTGCGCGACACGTGGAGCACCATAGGACAGCACCAATAATAAAACATGCAACTCAAACCAATTCTTGATCATCAAATAACCCATAGGACAAAACGGATCTACTCAAACATCATAGGATAGCCATACATCATTGGGAAATAATATATAGCGTTGAGCACCATGTTTAAGTAGAGATTATAGCGGGTAAGAGAGAGGTTACACCGCAGCATAGAGGGGGGAAGAGTTGGTGATGATGGCGGTGAAGTTGTTGGCGAAGATTGCGGTGATGATGATGGCCACGGCAATGTTTCGGCGCCACCGGAAGAGGAGGGGAGAGGGGGCCCCTTCTTCTTCTTCTTCCTTGACATCCTCCCTAGATGGGAGAAGGGTTTCCCCTCTGGTCCTTGGCCTCCATGGCATGGGAGGGGCGAGAGCCCCTCCGAGATTGGATATGTCTCTTTGTTTCTCTCTGTTTCTGCATCCTGTTCTGCTGCCCTTTCACCATTTCGTATAGATATGGAGATCCGTAACTCCGATTGGACTGAAATCTTCGCCGTGATTTTTTCCTAAAAATTATCTTTCTTGCGGCCGAAGAAGGGAATCAACCGCCTTACGGGGGGCCCACGAGGGTTAGGGGCGCGCCCAGGGGGTGGGGCGCGCCCCCTGCCTCGTGCCTCCCTCGGGCACCGTCTCACGTGGATTTTCCTTCCTATATTCTCCGAATATTCCAAGAATAATCTCAGTCCATTTTTATCCCGTTTGGACTCCGTTTGATATTGATATTCTGCAAACAAAAACATGCAACAAACAGGAACTGGCACTGGGCACTGGATCAATATGTTAGTCCCCAAAAATAGTATTAAAAGTTGCCAAAAATATATGGAAGTTGTAGAATATTGGCATGGAACAATCAAAAGTTATAGATACGACGGAGATGTATCAGCATCGCACACGCAACTAAAATCTGAACCGTGTTTGATGCATCCTCCATCGCAAACATTTTGCACCTTTTTGACGGGTTTTTTATATCCCCGTTTGTGATTAATGCATCGCACACAGTTTCATGAAAGGGTCTCTGATCGTAGTGTCGCGTTAGCAGCATCCTGCAGTAGTGTAACACCACAACAAATGAACCAAACATTAACTGAGCACCACATTGCACAATATAACAAACACCTAATAGAAGATCAGACAGTTAACCAAACCAAGCATGCTGAACAACTTGGAAGTATCGCAATTGTATTCGTTCACATGTATTTACTACAGCCAAATTCAATTTATTCCTCACATGGTATACAATAACAGAATGTACCCACAACTATTGAACATCGCATTGCAGAATTGAACCAAACAGTTAACTAAACACCACAACACAAATGAACCAAACGTTAACTGACCACCACTTTGCACAATGTATAACCAAACCAAGCATGCTTGACAACTTGGAAATATAGAAATTGTATTTGTTTCTCATGTATTTTGTAAAGATAAATTCGATTTATTTCTCATTTGGAAGACAATACAAACTTGTAGCCCGAAGAATTGAACATCACATTTGCAGAACTGAACCAAACAGTTAACTCAAGATGAAAACTAATTAACAAAACAGTTAATAAGTGAGCACCACACTGCACGACATATAAAACATATACACTAGCGCAACAGATTGCATGGTAAAATTAGATAGCACAATTCACTAGAATTTGAGAAGGAAAGGCAGGAGCAGCATAGCAACGGGTAAACCGAGCATGCTTAACCGGCATAGCTAGCAAATGGCAAGGTGCTCCTCCAAGATCTGGGGGTCGGCACAAATGGCAGCCATCGCGACCTCATCCGCGCGTGCGGCTGCGATTTGCTTCTCCGTTGCCAAATGCTCCTTGAGATCTTGGCTATACTGCGCACACCAGGGCTTAGGGCGGCGCTTATTTGGTGGAGGGGTTGGTGATTTGGGTGGAAGGTGTCGCGCCAGCGGTCGGGGCATGTGGGATGTGGAAGGAGGAGGAGGATGGGGGTCGGGTGTGGATTACCTGCCTGGATAGACGAGGTTGAGCAGCGTGAAGGAGGGTCGCCAGCGAGGAGGCAGCACTGCAAGCAAGGAGTGAAGGTTTCGACTTGGAAAGGAAGGCGAAAACAAGGGAAATGTGGCTTTTGGTAAGGGGGAGGGGGCGGGGAGGTAGATATTTCCGCAGAAGCCAAAAAATTGGAATCGCTTCGGCGAAAAAACTGGCACGCAAAGTGTCATCAGACATGGTCCCTTATTCAGAACTGTGTATGATATGTGAACATCACAAACAATTCAGATAGCTTAACCCATGTGTGATGAGTTTGAACGTCAAAAATTTTGGTTTGAATTTCCATGGTTATAGTGGTCATCCACGTCATTGCATAATTTGGGTACACAAAGGAGACTACAGCACACCCACACTTCTTAATCGAGCAAGTTTAGCAATTAAACAGAGCTAGCTGACCTAAACATTACTCTAACAAATTAAAGATCGGCGCTCTTAATTAAACAAAACAAAGAGTACTACTACGGCTGGTGCTCGTCGATCTCCGCCGCCGCCTCCATGTCCAGCTCACGCCCGACGGTCTCCTGGGGAAGGGGCTCCATGGCATCCATCGCACCATACTCGGCAAGCATCTCGTCATCTGCGTCCACCATCTCTTTGGAAAAGGCCACCACGAGATGGGTGTGGGCGACCGCGATCTGGGCGTGGACGGGCTCCGTCGTCGCAAGGTATGTAGCGGAGGAACGGACGGCTGCTCGAACGCTCTCGGCGATTGCCAACTCTTCGGCCGTTGGTTGCTCACCGTTGTTAGAGAAACTTCACTTCGATTTGTGCGGTGACCGCCATGAGCTGGGCGTGGGCGGCCTTGACATGGTCGTGGGCGGCCTCCATCAGGATGGCGGCACCTAAGAAGCAACAGCGGTCGTTTGGGCTGCCTTGGCCGTCCGGTCGCAGATTGCGGCAGCGCTCATGCACCTTGTTAGCACGCGCATGGCGGCTGCGGTCGCGCTCTCGCCAGAGTGGGCCACCGAAGTTGCCCTCATGATGCGGGTCCACATCACTACTGCAGGATGCTGCTAACGCGACACTACGATTAGAGACCCTTTCACGAAACTGTGTGCGATGCACTAATCGCAAATGGGGATGTAAAAAAACCGTCAAAAAAGGTGCAAAACGTTTGCAATGGAGGATGCGTCAAACAAGGTTCAGATTTTAGTTGCGTGTGCGATGCAGGGCATACGGTTCAGTTCAATGAACTGTTTGTGATGATGAGGAACAAAAGAAACGGGCAGCTAGATGAAGGTGTGTGCGATATACAACATATAGTTCACTCGGATGAACTGTTTGTGATTAGGCAACACAAAATAAATGGTCAGCCAGATGAAGGTGTGTGCGATATGTGGCATGCGGTTCACTCAGATGAACTATTTGCTTTGAGCCAAGGGAACAGAAACGGTTCAATATAACAAGATGTGTGTGATACGCGGCAAACATGTCTGTAATCAGAAATGTGTGCGAAGATCCATAATAACACAGACGATTGCTGCTAATAATCCGTGTGTGTTGTGGGCAAACGCTTGGTGGTATACAATTGTCAACGATTGATTAAATCATCACCGACGGGTTCCCCAGGAGGGTCTGTGTGCGATGTCATTGCACACAGAACAACAACATATGTACTTATACCTTATAAGGACTTGATTCCATAAACAGATTGAACATCGAATTACATATGTGGCTAGTACAGGCATGACCTTTGCACACACGAAAGTATGTTCCAAAATGCCTAGGAAACTCCAATAATGTATATGAAGGCAAAACGAACCGTGAATAATTTCATATTTTTAGGACGACGCCACTATATATAGTTGAATGTTGCCTCTGTAAAATAAATCAAGGCGGGAAGAGACAGCGTATGTCGTTTCGCACACATAGGTGACAAGGTCCCTCTCGGAACCATGAGCCTTTTTGAGAGAAGCTCCGGTTTGTAAGAAGTTTGTACCAAAACTTGTCACAAATTGGACTAACAGTAACAGTGATGTTCTTTCCCTATGTTGTGAATGCTTATAATATTTATGTCATAATGAAAGAAATGGCAAGCCATTGGCCCAGTATGAAAGAAAATATGGGTCAAAACCGAGTTGAAAAGGGAAACAATATCTAACTCCAGCTTATAAACAATACAAGAGCACGAGGATTAATTGCTCATCGGGTTTAGACAAAATCCAGATTGAATAGGACAATGACATCTAACTCAACCAATGTTTTCAGCAGTCACAATCAAATGGATCTGTGTGATCCATAAAATCAAGATCCCCGGCCATAAATTCTACTGGTACATGATGACAAGCTGTTGTAAATAGAAGCCGAGCACGATCAGGAGCCCTTAGGTCCGCCTGGAACTTCTTTTTATGTTGTTCAACACTTGCAGCCATAAGAAATTTCTTGTCGAAAAACTTAATCCTCACGGACAATAGTGCCCTCGCATTCAACATGAAGAATGTGACAAAGCTAGTGTTTGCATTGTTGGATGCATATCCTTCCAGTGTTACTGTCTTCAAACGAATGTCATGAGATCTGAGAAAATCATGGTGCTTCTTGAACCATCGATTGGTTATACCTTTTTCTCCATGTGTTAGTGCCTAAATAGAGATGAAGATTGAAAATAGTTAATGTCTAAAAAGATTATGTTGAAAGAGTGATAACTCAACGATTAATTATAGTACATTATATATGGGCTTTCAATGTGCGTGAAATCATCACCTTTATATACAAATTCTCTAGACATGGAAAGCATTGCAGCAAGCCAATAATCGTGTTCAGATCAAAACACCACATACTGATATGTAAGGTCTTGACAGAATCCACCACCACTGATAGGACGGACAAGCTCTTCATTGAGCATAGAACATAAGTACCAAAAGTGTACTCCAAGATGATACTTAACTTATGCGCACAAATGAAAAAGGCATATTACAAAAGTTTACGTGAATAATATACAGTACGTCAATAGGTGTGGAGCCAAACACCATTTTGAACCATCTAAAAAGATCACAAATTGCACCCAAGGTCTCCAGTTTTGGCGCAGAGACTATAGTTATTTGCGAGGTACTATACCAGAATCAAGGAGCAACCTTTGAAGTGAAGGGGAATCTTCGATGATGAGATCATGTCCAAAAAACAAATTCCCATGCTTACAAGGTGGGGTGACTTTATTTTGAGAAAACGGATATGAATTTCCATTGCAAAAACAAGCAGCAAGCGCTGCAGGGCAGGACAGCTGGAGTGGATGATGCTGTGCAGTGCGGCCTCCGACAGATTAACCACCACAAGTGCAAGTTTTTTTTAGCACTGGGAGTCAAAGCATTTGTACCACATTGTCTGCTAGATGGCATCGGGAAAAGGTGGCGGTGTGGAGAGAGGAGGAAAACCACGTGATGGACATCGGTGGTGAGGGCACAGATACATCGGTTCGTGGTATGTTACATACATAGTTATGGTAGAACTCAAGTTGCTGGAGTTTATCGAATCGATGAGATGTCAGCTAGGCGGCCACCGTGCAGGGTATGTCTAGCAGGTAGCATGCCGGGATGCAGATCAACGGAGCCCCCATGGGAGGAGATGATGGCTCCGGGGAGTTCAGAATCATCATCGATAGATAGCTGACGACAGTCGAGATTAAGAGGCGCGCTGCGACATAGAGTGCGCCACCAAGATGCGAGGACTTTTGTGCGGCAGCCATCCTTGGTGGGGAGAAGGGAGATGATCTCCCCAAGGATTCCGTCTGGGAGATCGCTGATGCGGGCCGCCTGAGATTCTACTGGTTCCTCAGGTCTAGGGGGGCGCTTCTGGCCGCACAACCGGGTCCAAGATCTACATCCGGTGGCGACGCTGGTCGAAGCCTCATCTGTGTTCATACCAATATGAAAGAAAAAAATGGCATAACATGTAGGACATTCAAAATCAATTCCCAAGATCAAGAAGAAAGAAGGCACAAACATATATGTAGGTGACTGACCGGTTTTCCGTCGGAGTCGCAGTTGTTGCCGGAGTTGCTGTTGACCTCCGGCTCCATCTTGGGGGGGGGGGCACGACGGCACTGACGAATTCAAGGTCGTGCTGCTGCCCGCGCGAGACCTCGGCGGCGGCGACGGAAACCTCTGTGGCCAGCTTGACGCGTTGTGCGGGTGATTCACCAGCCCCGGCGTTGCCACTCCCTCCGATGGTGCGCTTCGGCGGCATCGTCATACACTCCAGAGTCCAGACGTCGGTGACCACTGTGGACCGGGGGTGCGGCCGCCTATTATGGTCGGTGGCTCGGGCACGCAATTAATACGGACCAGTGGGAGCGAGGCAGGCTGCGGTCAAAAGTTGTCTCGCCTCCCGGTGAGCCTGCGCGGCGGACGTCTGCCATTCCTACCATCATTTCACATAGCTACTCGCACGCCTCCCCGTCAATACACACACCTGCACGCACACTTCATGGTATGCCTATGCGGCGGACTGCTCACATGCGTCCCGTCAACTGCTTCACTGAACCGTTTGCGTTGAAAAGATGCACAAATCCTGCGTTGAACATCTCGCATGCTTCCCGATGAACCTGCACACCGGACGAGTTTTGGATTTGCTAGAATTTAAAAACCAGGCATCTCAATGTTTTGCAGGCAATCAACAGTGCCCTGGTGTTTGAAATTCATTAGCATTTCTTGCATGGGACCTAAGCATGCACATAAGGACACAAATTTGATTTTCAACCAATTTATATGCACTTGAGCATGCGCATGTAGTTCAAATTCGAATTATGCACATAAATGCATTGAAAACTCAGTTAATGCATAAAAATGTCCAAACAAACCCCGAAAAATCACAAAAATTGACACAACACTCCTCTTGTCCTATGTTGACACGAGAAAAAAAAATTTGAAAGCAATAAGAGGCAATGGATATCGTTTCGTCCCCAAAGGTGGGACGTTCCCTACCGAAAACCATCATGCTTGTTGTGAGAAGCTCCGGTTTGTGAGAAGCATATACCCAAACCTGCCCAAATGGGACAAAATTTGTACCACGGCATGCGGGTGCCCTTCCATGTTAGCATGCCAAGTTTTGTGAATTTAAAACGAGTTTTGGATTTACTAGAATTTAAAAACCAGGCATCTCAATGTTTTGCCGGCAATCAACGGTACCCTGGTGTTTGAAATTCATTCCCATTTCTTGCATGGGACCTAAGCATGCACCCAAGGACACATATTTGTTTTTTCATCCAATTTATATGCACTGGCGCGTGCACATGTACTTCAAATTTGAATTATGCACATAAATGCATTGAAAACTCAGTTAATGCATAAAAATGTCCAAACGAACCCCGAAAAATCACAAAAATTGACACAACACTCATGTTATTCTATGTTGACACGAGAAAAAATTTGAAAGCAATAAGAGGCGATGGATATCGTTTTATCCCCAAAGGTGAGACATTCCCTACCGAAAACCATCATGCTTGTTGTGAGAAGCTCCGGTTTGTGAGAAGCTGCCCCAAATGGGACAAAATTTGTACCACGGCATGCGGGTGCCCTTCCATGATAGCATGCCAAGTTTCGTGAATTTCAAATGAGTTTTGGATTTACTAGAATTTAAAAACCAGGTATCTCAATGTTTTGCCGGCAATCGACGGTGCCCTGGTGTTTGAAATTCATTCCCATTTCTTGCATGGGACCTAAGCATGCACCCAAGGACACAGATTTGATTTTTCAAACAATTTATATGCACTGGAGCATGCGCATGTAGTTCAAATTTGAATTATGCACATAAATGCATTGAAAACTCAGTTAATGCATAAAAATGTCCGAACGGAACCCCGAAAAAACACAAAAAATCACACAACACTCCTGTTGTTCTATGTTGACACGAGAAAAATATTGACAGCAATAAGAGGCAATGGATATCGTTTCGTCCCCAAAGGTGGGACGTTCCCTACCGAAAACCATCATGCTTGTTGTAAGAAGCATATACCCAAACCTGCCCCAAATGGGAGAAACATTTGTACCAAGACATGTTGAGGCTGCTCCATGATAGCATGCCTAGTTCCATGAATTTCAAACGAGTTTTAGATTTAATAGAATTTAAAAACCAGGCATCTCAATGTTTTGCCAGAAATCAACGGTGCCATGGTGTTTGAAATTCATTCCCATTTCTTGCATGGGACCTAAGCATGCACCAAAGGACACATATTTGATTTTTCAACCAATTTATATGCACTGGAGCATGCACATGTAGTTCAAATTGGAATTATGCACATAAATGCATTGAAAACTCACTTAATGCATAAAAATGTCCAAACGGACCCAGAAAAATCACAAAAATTCACACAACACTCCTGTTGTTCTATGTTGACACGACAAAAAAATTTGAAAGCAATAAGAGGCAATGGATATCGTTTTGTCCCCAAAGGTGAGACGTTCCCTACCGAAAACCATCATGCTCGTTGTGAGAAGCTCCGGTTTGTGAGAAGCATATACCCAAACCTGCCACAAATGGGACAAAATTTGTACCACGGCATGCGGGTGCCCTTCCATGATAGCATGCCAAGTTTCGTGAATTTCAAATGAGTTTTGGATTTACTAGAATTTAAAAACCAGGCATCTCAATGTTTTTCCGGCAATCAACGGTGCCCTGGTGTTTGAAATTCATTCCCATTTCTTGCATGGGACCTAAGCATGGACCCAAGGACACAGATTTGATTTTTCAACCAATTTATATGCACTAGAGCATGCGCATGTACTTCAAATTTGAATTATGCACATAAATGCATTGAAAACTCAGTTAATGCATAAAATGTCCAAACAATCCCCAAAAAATCACAAAAATTCACACAACACTCCTTTTGTTCTATGTTGACACGAGAAAAAAATTTGATAGCAATAAGAGGCAATGGATATCGTTTCGTCCCCAAAGGTGGGACGTTCCCTACCGAAAACCGTCATGCTTGTTGTGAGAAGCTCCGGTTTGTGAGAAGCATATACCCAAACCTGCCCCAAACGGGACAAAAATTTGTACCACGGCATGTTGAGGCCGCTCCATGATAGTATGGTTAGTTTCATGAATTTCAGACGAGTTTTGGATTTAGTAGAATTTAAAAACCAGGCATCTCAATGTTTTGCCGGAAATCAACGGTGCCATGGTGTTTGAAATTCATTCCCATTTCTTGCATGGGACCTAAGCATGCACCAAAGGACACATATTTGATTTTTCAACCAATTTATATGCACTGGAGCATGCGCATGTAGTTCAAATTTGAATTATGCACATAAATGCATTGAAAACTCACTTAATGCATAAAAATGTCCAAACGAACCCCGAAAAATCACAAAAATTCACACAACACTCCTGTTGTTCTATGTTGACACGAAAAAAAATTGAAAGCAATAAGAGGCAATGGATATCGTTTCGTCCCCAAAGGTGGGACGTTCCCTACCGAAAACCATCATGCTTGTTGTGAGAAGCTCCGGTTTGTGAGAAGCATATACCCAAACCTGCCCCAAATGGGACGAACTTTGTTCCACGACATGTTGATGCCACTCCATGATAGCATGCCAAGTTTCATGAATTTCAGACGAGTTTTGGATTTAATAGAATTTAAAAACCAGGCATGTCAATGTTTTGCCGACAATCAACAGTGCCCTGGTGTTTGAAATTCATTCCCATTTCTTACATGGGACCTAAGCATGCACCCAAGGACACAGATTTGATTTTTCAACCAATTTATATGCACTGGAGCATGCGCATGTAGTTCAAATTTGAATTATGTGCATAAATGCATTGAAAACTCACTTAATGCATAAAATGTCCAAACGAACCCCAAAAAAACACAAAAAATCACACAACACTCCTGTTGTTCTATGTTGACACGAGAAATTTTTTTGAAAGCAATAAGAGGCAATGGATATCGTTTCGTCCCCAAAGGTGGGACGTTCCTTACCAAAAACCATCATGCTTGTTGTGAGAAGCTCCGGTTTTGTGAGAAGCATATACCCAAACTTGCCCCAAATGGGACAAAATTTGTACCACGGCATGTTGATGCCGCTCCATGATAGCATGCCAAGTTTCATGAATTTCAGACGAGTTTTGGATTTAGTAGAATTTAAAAACCTGGCATCTCAATGTTTTGCCGACAATCAACGGTGCCATGTTGTTTGAAATTCATTTTTATTTCTTGCACGGGACCTAAGCATGCACCAAAGGACACATATTTGATTTTTCAACCAATTTATATGCACTGGAGCATGCGCATGTAGTTCAAATTTGAATTATGCACATAAATGCATTGAAAACTCACTTAGTGCATAAAAATGTCCAGACGAACCCTGAATAATTGCAATTCTTTTATGATCACTGCAGATAAAAGGTTTAGCAATTCAAACACCGTCCATGGCCGCTGTGACCCCATTATGTAATTCAAATCATGACCAAAAATCAAGTAGATCCCACATAGTTTATTATAACCAACCGTGTGAGATGCAGCACAAAATATCTTCGGACCGTGTCTGAATAAGGGACCGTGTCTGATGACACTTTGCGCGCCAGTTTTTTGGCTGAAACGATTCCAAATTTTTGGCTTCCGCGGAAATATCTACCTCCCCGCCCCATCCTCCTTATCAAAAGCCACATTTCCCCTCTTTCCGCCTTCCTTTCCAAGTTGAAACCTTCACTCCTTGCTTGCAGCGCCGCCGCCTCCTCGCCGGCGACCCTCCTTCACGCTCCTCGGCCTCGCCTATCCAGGCAGGTAATATACACCCGACCCCCATCCTCCTCCTCCTTCCACATCCCACATGCCCCTACCGCCGCCGCGAGCGCGACACCTTCCACCCAAATCACCGACCCCTCCACAAAATAAGCACCAGCCTAAGCCATGGTGCACGCAGTATAGCCAGGACCTTAAGGCATTTGGTAGCGGAGAAGCAAATCGCGGCTGCACGCGCGGATGAGGTCACGATGGCTGCCATTCGTGCCAACCCCCAGATCTTGGAGGAGCAGCTCACTGTCAAGGCCACCGTTAATGCCTCGCGCACCGACGCCGCGACGTGGTTGGCTGCTTTAAATGACAGTTTGTGGCATTTTCTCGAGGCCACTGTTGGTGCATTCGACAAAGACTACGAGGTGTTTTCTCAACGTGCACGTGCTTACCTCATCTCGAGAGCCAGCAGGTTGGTGCCCGGAGTGGCTCAGGAAACTCACCACTACAACGAGGGCACCCACGATGCGGAGGTCTCACCCTCTTCCATGTCCAAGGAGCCAATCGTCATCGATATCTCGGACAATGAGTAGCTTGTCTTATTAGCTCACTATAAGGACCCATGTTCAGTTTGCTAGCTATTGCCTTTCCTTAACAAATTCTAGTGAATTGTGCTATCTACTTACACCATGCAATCTTCTGCTATAGTGTATATGTTCTATATGTCGTGCAATGTGGTGTTCAATTGACTACTTGGTTCAATTCTGCAAATGTGATGTTCAATTCTTCAGGGTGCAATATTTCCAACTTGTTAAGCATGCTTGGTTTGGTTAACTGTCTGATCTTCTATTAGGAGTATGTTATATTGTTCAATTGGTGTTTAGTTAACTGCTTGGTTCATTTGTTGTGGCTTGGTTCACTTGTTGTGGTGTTTAGTTAACTGCTTGGTTCAATTCTGCGATGCGATGTTCAATTGTTGTGGCTGCATTCTGTTATTGTATACCATGTGAGGAATAAATCAAATTTGGCTATACTAAATACATGAGAAACAAATACAATTGCTATATTTACCAAGTTCTTAATCATGCTTGGTTTGGTTAACTATCTGATCTTCTATTAGGAGTATGTTATATTGTGCAATGTGGTGCTCAGTTAACGTTTGGTTCATTAGTTGTGGTGTTTAGTTAACTGCTTGGTTCAATTCTGCAATGCGATGTTCAATTGTTGTGGCTGCATTCTCTTATTGTATACCATGTGAGGAATAAATCGAATTTGGATTTACTAAATACATGAGAAACAAATACAATTGCTATATTTCCAAGTTGTTAAGCATGCTTGGTTCGATTAAATGTCTGATCTTCTATTAGGAGTATGTTATATTGTGCAATGTGGTGCTCAGTTAACGTTTGGTTCATTTGTTGTGGTCTTTAGTTAACTGCTTGGTTCAATTCTGCAATGCGATGTTCAATTGATGTGGCTGCATTCTGTTATTGTATACCATGTGTGGAATAAATCGAATTTGGCTGCACTTAATACATGAGAAACATATACAAGTGCTATATTTCCTAGTTCTTAATCATGCTTGGTTTGGATAAATGGGTTTTCCATGTGGCTTGAATTAATCTGATGAATCTGCAATGTGCTTATTTATCATCAACATATTTTACTAATAGCATGCGAACCCTTACTTAACCTGATGACTAACTACCTTATAAGTGTTGCAGGGAAACAATGGGAAGCACTGAGGTTTATAAGATGGTACTAACTATTATACCTTCATTTTTGTATTCCTTTGCCCCATTTCCAATATAGAGAAGATATTTATGCACATCCTTGTTTTCAGGCTTCACTGATGATTAGCTCTCAAACCACCTCTGTGGTCAGGAGGCGAGGAAAGTTTTCATACAACACCCATGGTTCAATATTGAAGTGTTCCTAGAGAGGTCGAAGGATGGACAGTCAATCATCCACAGGCACTGGCCTAAAGTTGCAAAGACCTTCAACATGAATGAAGGCTCAATATTCGCCTTCCGCTTCAGCAGTTTTCCAGATGAGATGCATCTCTCTATGTATCGTCTATGATGCTAATTTCAAAAGGTTCTGGATGTTACAAACTTGCTGCTGGTGCAGTTGTGTAATGAGGTAGCTGAGTGCTAAAGCTATATCATGTTGTACTCTGATGTATTTCAATTATGAAATCCTGCTTCCTTAATATGGAAATGGAATATATTATGTGCTTAATATGAATGTCAATTAGATTAGTAAATGGATTACTAATAATAGGTAAATTAGCCCGCTAATTGGCCAATTAGCTTGCTAATTGGCTTTTCCTATTACAAACGGTTAATGAGAAACCACCGTGGGTGATGATCTCAGGCAACGCACACAGTTTCTACGAATAAACCATGTTGGATCAATGCACAATCACACACGACATTCTCTTCAAAACTGTTTGCGTTACGCCATCTTGCGCAAATGTTTTCCTTCTAGTGACTGTGTGGGACGTATATACGAACGGAAACGTTTAGTGGTGACTGACTGTGTGGGATGTACTTACGACCAGAAATGATTTCGCCTGTATAATTGTATTTTTAGCACTACTTTACGTATTTCTGTATTTGAGTGCTCGCCGGTCGCACACGACCTCATTTTGCCGAGCGTGTGTTCCAGGAGGGCATATCCCCAATGGTTTCTGGGTCGTGTGGGAAGGACCCCCCTATCGCCCACACTCACTTGGCGACGGTTCCAAATGCCATCGCTAAAAGGGGTTAAAAACCGTTTGGTTTGGACCGACGCACACCAGTGCGTGTTCATCTTTCACCGGCGACAATTGAATAGTGAAATGATATTTGGGGAGCGAGCTAGTGGGCTTGAGACGCCGGCTGTGGACTGTAGCCGATGCACCTTCTCGCGTAAGCCATAGGCACACTATACACCGACGGTGCTCCAGGATTTTTGTGCTGCATCTCACACGGTTGGTGATAATAAACTATGTGGGATCTACTTGATTTTTCATCTTGATTTGAATTACATAATGGGGTCACAGCGGCAATGGATGGTGTTTGAATTGCTAGACCTTTTATCTGCAGTGAACATGCAACTATATGTGTATCGTAAAAGAATTGGAATTATTCAGGGTTCGTTTGAACATTTTACACATTAAATTGGTTTTCTAGCCATTTCAGGTGCACAATTCAAAATTAAACTACATGCACATGCTCCGGTGCACCAACATGGGTTGTAAAATCATATATGTGTCCATGGGTTTATGCTTATGTCCTATGCAAGAAATGGGGATGAAATTCGAACACCACGGCACCGTGGCTCTCCGGCAAACGTCGACGTACTTGCCTTTGTAATTCTAGTAAATCCAAAATTCGTCCGAAATTCATGAAACTTGGCATGCTATCATGGAGAGGCATCAACATGCCGTGGTAAAAATTTTCTCCCATTTGGGGCAGGTTTGGGTATAACCTTCTCATAAACCAGAGCTTCTCACAACAAGTGTGATGGTTTCGGTAGTGAACGTTTCACCTTTCTGAACGAAATGATATCCGTTGCCTCTTCTCAATTTCAAATTTTTTCCTAGTGTCAACATAGAACAACAGGAGTGGTGTGTCAATTTTTGGGATTTTTCGGGGTTCATTTGGACATTTTTATACATTAACTGAGTTTTCTATGCATTCATGTGCATGATTCAAATTTGAACTACATGCACATGCTCTAATGCATATAAATTAGTTCAAAATTCAAATATGTGTCCTTGGTTGCATGCTTAGGTCCCATGGAAGAAATGGAAATGAATGTCAAACACCTTTTCACCGTCACTCGGCTGCAAACATTGAGATACCTGGTTTTCAAATTCTAGTAAATCCAAAGCTCGTTTGAAATTCATGAAACTTGGCTTGCTATCATGGAGTGGCATGAACATGTCATGGTAAATTTTTAGTCCCATGTGGGGCAGGTTTGGGGATAGGCTTCTCACAAACCAGAGCTTCTCACAACAAGCCTGATGGTTTTGGTAGGGAATGTTTCACCTTTCTGGACGAAACTATATCCATTGCCTTTTCTCGATTTCAATTTTTTTCCTAGTGTCAACATAAAACAACAGGAGTGTTGTGTCAATTTTTGGGATTTTTAGGGGTTTATTTCGACATTTTTATGCATTAATTGAGTTTTCAATGCATTTATGTGCATAATTCAAATTTAACTACATGCACATGCTCTAATGCATATAAATTGGTTGAAAATTAAAATATGTGTCCTTGGTTGCATGCTTAGGCCCCATGCAAGAAATGGGAATTAATGTCAACCCTGCCACCGTCACTCAGCCGCAAACATTGAGATACCTGGTTTTTAAATTTTAGTAAATCCAAAACTCATCTGAAATTCATGAAACTTGGCATGCTATCATGGAGCGGCATCAACATGCCGTGGTAAATTTTTAGTCCCATTTGGGGCAGGTTTGGGTATATCCTTCTCACAAACCAGAGCTTCTCACAACAAGCATGATGGTTTCGGTAGGGAACGTCCCACCTTTGGGGACGAAACAATATCCATTGCCTCTTATTGCTTTCAAAAAAATTCTCGTGTCAACGTAGAACAACAGGAGTGTTGTGTCAATTTTTGTGATTTTTGGGGTTCATTTGGACATTTTAATGCATAAATTAAGTTTTCAATGCATTCATGTGCATAATTCAAATTTGAACTACGTGCACATGCTCTAATGCATATAAATTGGTTGAAAATTCAAATATGTGTCCTTGGTTGCACACTTATCTCCCATGCAAGAAATGGGAATGAATGTCAAACACCCTGCCACCGTCACTCGGCCGCAAACATTGATGTACCTGGTTTTTTAATTCTAGTAAATCCAAAGCTCGTCTGAAATTCATGAAACTCGGCATGTTGTCATGGAGCGGCATCAACATGCCGTAAATTTTTTGTCCGATTTGGGTCAGGTTTGGAGATATGCTTCTCACAAACCAGGGCTTCTCACAACAAGCCTGATCAGTTTGGTAGGGAACTTTTCACCTTTCTGGATGAAACGATATCCATTGCCTCTTCTCTATTTCAATTTTTTCCTAGTGTCAACATAGAAGAACATGAGTCTTGTGTCAATTTTTGGGATTTTTCGGGCTTCGTTTGAACATTTTTATGCATTAATTGAGTTTTCAATGCATTTATGTGCATAATTGAAATTTGAACTACATGCACATGCTCTAATGCATATAAATTGGTTGAAAATTCAAATATGTGTCCTTGGTTGCATGCTTAGGTCCCATGCAAGAAATGGGAATGAATGTCAAACACCCTACCACCGTCACTCGGTCGCAAACATTGAGATACCTTGTTATTAAATTCTAGTAAATCCAAAACTCATCTGAAATTCATGAATCTTGGCATGCTATCATGGAGCGGCATCAACATGCCGTGGTAAAAAATTTGTCCCATTTGGGGTAGGTTTGGGTATATGCTTCTCACAAACCAGAGCTTCTCACAAGAAGTATGATGGTTTCGGTAGGGAACGTCCCACCTTTGGGGACAAACGATATCCATTGCCTCTTATTGCTTTCAAAAAATTTCTCGTGTCAACGTAGAACAACATGAGTGTTGTGTCATTTTTTGTGATTTTTCGGGGTTCTTTCGGACATTTTATGCATTAACTGAGTTTTCAATGCATTCATGTGCATAATTCAAATTTGAACTACATGCACATGCTCTAATGCATATAAATTGGTTGGAAATTCAAATATGCATCATTGGTTGCATGCTTAGGTTTCATGCAAGAAATGGGAATGAATTTCTGTAAGTGCATCTAGTGCCCCTTAGTGATTTTGGTGTATTGAAGACTTATAGGTTAAGGGACTAATGTGGCTATGAGTGTACACAGGTCTATAAATCTATGAGGAGTTTGATATTTACAGAGAAAGTCGACCCCTAAAAATGAATGTCTTCAACTGAAGACTTTGGCTTTCTGAAGACTTTGAAAGTGAAGAAATTGGTGTGACCGTGAAGACTTGATATTCATTCGAGGAACATGAAGCGTGAAGACTTTTGTATTCATAGTTTTGTTTTCTCTTTCTTGAGTCATAGGAAACACCGTACTGTTAAAGGGGGTCGAGGAAAAACTAAGGAAAAGTTTCCAAGTGATGCTCATCTCAAGTTCCTACACCTACCAATCCCTTCGAGTGAAGCCATTGGAAATCTCATACAGTTCAGTCAATTTCTTCAGTGATAGAGACGAAGTTCTTCTGGTCTCTGAGGAATTTTTTTGACTGAGGAGTTAGGCGCCAGTGCGGATTGCCTACAAGTGAGGAACATGATAGCCCTGAGGAATTTGAACCTCAAATTTCCGACAGTTGCTATGCGCCAGCTGTCCCAAAATATCTTCCACCTAACGGTCATATCATTGAAGGGCATTTATGTCTTATCATGTCGGGCTGCTCCCTAGGCTATAAATAGCCGCCCCCTACAACCACTAGCTGCTTGGCTGCTTCGAGAGAAACTGACACTTGTCATTGGGAGCATCCCATCCTCCGAGGAGTAGTTTGAGCGAAAATCATCAAGTGAGGAAAACCCAAGCCCAAACACCTACAAACCCAAAGTGATTGAGCATCACTGAAGAGATTGTTCCAGTGTGGATCCGACGCTTGTTACCTTTGAAGATTGTGCACCTTCCAGATGGTTAGGCCTCATGGTCTAGAGCATCCAAGAGGAAATTGTGGATCGCCGAGTGACTGAGTTTGTGAAGGTTCGGAAGTCACCTGAAGACTTACCACGAGTGGTTGGGCAAGGTCTGTGTGACCTTGGCTCAAGGAGAATACGGTGAGGACTATGTGTCCGGGACTGTGTGTCCTCAGATTTAAATACCTAGCCGCTCCAACCAAACGTACAACTGTCACCGAGCTAATTGGTTCTATTTCCTCAACCCTTCTATTTCCTCATTACTGTGTTGTTGTTCTTGATTGTCTCTATTTCCTCAGTTCAATTTCTTCAGTCAGTTTGTCTTCAGCCTTCTTATCCTGTGTTTACGCTACTTGTACTCCGTGCTTGTTTTCATTTCATCATGATGACTGTGCTACTTCTCTGTTATGTTTACTTCTGATTACTTATTCCGCTACTAGTCGTTCGTGACTTAGGAATTTCCTCACTGTGAAATTCCATAGTGACGAATTTGTAAAAATCGCCTATTCACCCCCCCTCTAGTCGACTTAACGCACTTTCAATTGGTATTAGAGCTAGGTACTCCCTTGTTCTGTGTGATTTTGGTTTAACCGCCTGGAGTTTTAGTTATGTTGACCGCAGGAATGAAGACTATGGCATGCCCCATCTTTGACGGTCATGATTATCCCAAGTGGAAGGCCATGATGAAGAAACGCCTCATGGCGATGAACAGCGAGCTGTGGACCGTCACTGAGATTGGTCTTACCAATCTATGCAAGATCGCGGAGGCTGATGATATTCGCAAGTACACTCTACTCAACCTCACGGCGAAGGACAACATCTGCTCCTGTCTGTCCCAAAATCAGTTCAGGAACACTATGCATCTTAGCCATGCAAAGCTTATGTGGGACAAACTCTCTGAGGTATATGAAGGTCATTGAACTCGTCACAATCCCTGGTTTGAAGATTTCAAGGAATCGCTCAAGGCGATGACTTTCGATCCGGAATCATCATCCTCTGCACCATGCCTTATGGCAAAAGGTGCCATGGTAACTGAATGCTACCTATCTGAGTCCAGTGATGATGAATCTGGTGATGAATTTGGACCCAGCTATGCCAAACTTGCTTCCCTTGCCACTAAACAACAAAGATCTTTGGAAAAAGTTTAAAATATGCTTAATGAGAGCAATGATATGTTGGGTGAAGAAATGGATCGCACTCAAACCTTGACTGATAATCTTCAGAGACTTTAGTCCAAGTTTGATAATCTTCAGAGTCATCATAACACTGTCTTATTTGATCATGAGAAGCTTTCTTATGAATTGCTTCAAAGAAAGCAAGATCTTGAGAAGCTAAGGGAGAGTTATGAAGAACTTCAGAAGGAGCGTGATTCATTGCTTGCTCAACAGATCAGTTCCGCTTAGGAAGAATTCATTCCACCATGTTTAAAGTGCATTGAATGTGAATCTGCTAATTCTTCACCTAAAAGTTCAAATGCTTCTATTGTTGCAAATTCTTCAACTGTCTCTGCTATCACTAATTCCTTATCTGAGGATGCTACTAGTATCACTGACAATGCAGGGCTGAAGGAATTGTATGTAAAAGGCATGTACAAAAGCCTCAAAGGGCATCAGGCTCTTTGTGATGTGCTTAAAAAGCAGATCCTCAACAGGAATCCTAGGAAAGAGGGTATTGCCTTTAAGAGGAAACTCAATGCTAATGGAACATACTGGAAGCCTGAGCAGTATCCCAAAACCTCATGGGTTGCTGCAAACGGACCTCCAGTAGATCCATCTACTTTATCTGGATTTACATGTGAATCTTCATATTCTTCTGATGAGTCATTTGACTCCAACTATAAGCGGTTCAAAAATCAGAATGGTGAAGTATTTGCTAGATATATTGGCACTAACTGCAAGAACGGTCCCCCTATGAAGAAAATCTGGGTTCCCAAAAGGTGCCTTGAAAGTCTTCAGGTGAATGTCATCATGAGTCCACCTGTGAAGAATAGGAACCCCAGATCAAATTCTTCATATGGACCAAATTCTTCATATGGACCAAAGTCTTCATATGGATCAAAATCCTCATATGGACCATGTTCCTCACGTGGATCAAATTCCTCATATGGATCAAAGTCCTCATACGAACACCATCGTGCTAACACTTCTGTTTCGCAGGGAAAGACTAAGGGTTATGAATATGTGCATTATTCTTCAAATCATTTTGTTCATAAGTCCTCAAAGAATTTCTCTGCTTATTCATATGCTTACCCTAACCCCTCTTATGTGAAACAAAGTGGACCGACATCTATGCCACCTTTCTCTTATGGAGCTCGCAGAATGATGAACTCTTTGCCACCCCTCCAGATGTGGGTGGTGAAAACAAAGAACTAATCTCTTATGCAGGGTCAGGTCTCCAGACGAACTTAAACGCCTGAAGAATTTGCTGGAGACCTGAATATGCTTGATAGGACGCAAGCTAATCATGAAGAAATAAATTTTCATTTCTCACGTCCTCCTACTGCTATCTGTTCTACTGTTTGATGAAATTGATCTGATGAATTTGATGTCATATTCTTCACTGATGAAGTATATGAGTTTGTAAGCTGGACTAATTCATCTACAGGATGATCAACCCAAAGCCACTTAGTGGGTCCTCGACAGTGGATGTACAAATTACATGACTGGTGACAAGAACTTATTGATGGACACTTCTTTATCTCTATCGCATCTGAAGCATATCACCTACACCGACAAAGGCAAAAGCAAGGTATTGGGTCTAGGTAAGGTTGCGATCTCAATGGATCGACACATGGACAAAGTCATGCTTGTTGAGTCCTTAGGATTCAACCTCATGTCTGTCTCAATGCTTTGTGATCTTGATATGGTTGTCATCTTTGGCAAGTATCGTTGTGTTGTGATCATGGAAGCTGACCATTCCAAAGTCTTTGAAGGCTTTAGGAGAGGAGATTTGCATATTGTTGGTTTCTCTACAGGACCACAACCTTCTACATGCCTACTTGCAAAAGCTTCAGAAGGCTAGCTATGGCATCGACGACTGGGTCATGCTATGAAAGTGCGTTATATCGACTAGAGGGGGGTGAATAGGCGATTTTTATGAATTCTTCACTGAGGAATTTGCCGATGAGGAAATTCCTTAGCGAATAACTAATTGCAGCGGAATAAGTACTCAAAAGTAAACATAACAGAACACAAGCATGGTCATCATGATGAAATGAAGACAAGCACAGAGTACAGAAAACGTAAACACAGGATAGCACAGGATGAAGACAAACAGACTGAAGAAATTGAACTGAGGAAATTGAGAAAGTCTTCAGTCAAAGTCTTCAAACAGATATGAACAAGCACACAACACAGTTATGAGGAAATGAAAGAGTTGAGGAAATAGACCCAGTAGGCTTGGTGAAGACAACGATTTGGTAGACCAGTTCCAACTGCTGTCTCAGTTGTACATCTGGTTGGAGCAGCTAGGTATTTAAATCTGAGGACACTTAGTCCTCACCGTATTCTCCTTGAACTAAGGTCACACAGACCTCGTCCATCACTCGTGGTAAGTGTTCAGGTGACTTCCGAACCTTCACAAACTCGGTTACTCGGTGATCCACAATTTCCTCTTGGATGCTCTAGACCATGACGCCTAACCGTGTGGAAGAAGCACAGTTTTCAAAGGTAACAAGCGTCGGATCCACGAAGGATCAATCTCTTCAGTGATGCTCAATCACTTTGGGTTTGTAGGTGTTTGGGTTTGGGTTTTCCTCACTTGATGATTTTCGCTCAAAGTCCTCGGAGGATGGGATGCTCTCAAATGACAAGTGTCAATTTCTCTCGGAGCAGCCAACCAGCTAGTGGTTGTAGGGGGCGGCTATTTATAGCCTAGGGAGCAGCCTGACAGGATAAGACATAAATGCCCTTCAGTGATATGACCGTTAGGTGGGTAGATATTTTGGGACAGTTGGCGCGTAGCACAACAACGGTCGGAATTTTGGGCTCAAAATCCTCAGGGCTATCATGTTCCTCACTGTGTAGGCAATCCACACTGGCGAATTTCTAACTCCTCAGTCAGCACAAATTCCTCAGAGACCAGAAGAACTTCGTCTCTGTCACTGAAGAATATGACTGAACTGTATGAGATTTCCAATGGCTTCACTCGAAGGGATTGGTAGGTGTAGGATTTTGAGTTGAGCATCACATGGAAATTTTTCCTTAGTATTTCCTCGACCCCCTTTAACAGTACGGTGTTTCCTATGACTCAAGAAAGAGAAAATGAAACTACGAAAACAAAGTCTTCACGCTTCATGTTCCTCGAATGAATACCAAGTCTTCAAGGTTACACAAATTTCTTCACTTTCAAAGTCTTCAGAAAGTCTTCAGAAATCCAAAGTCTTCAGTCGAAGAACTTCATTTTTAGGGGTCGACTTTCTCTGTAAATATCAAACTCCTCATAGACTTATAGACCTGTGTACACTCATAAACACATTAGTCCCTTAACCTATAAGTCTTCAATACACCAAAATCACTAAGGGGCACTAGATGCACTTACAATCTCCCCCTTTTCGGTGATTGATGACAATATAGGTTAAGTTTTCAACGGGGATAAACATATGAAGTGTAAATACTGATATTGAGGAATTTAATGGCAAGATATAGTAGAACTCCCCCTGAAGATGTGCATAGTGAGGAATTTGCTTTTGAAGCAATGCACACTTGAAGAGTTGAATCATGGAGATCTCCCCCTATATCTTGTAATTCATACACGCATTTGACATAGTATATCAAGAATTTGAAATGCATGATGAAATATGGTGACTAATGTAATTCAGCATGCGTGCATTAACATTAGCGAGGAATAAGCATGCAGAAAATCACAGCAAAAGTATCAGGCCACCATAGAGTTTAAGTTTACAACTCAATCCAGCAAAGTTTCAGAAGAACGAGTGTTCTAACTTAGCAAAATAACGCGCATATATGATAGACCCGCTTGAAGACTAACTCAAATTTCTCCCCCTTTGTCATCGAATGACCAAAAGGATCGAAAATGAGGACTAACGCCCCTGAAGAATATCAACTTGATGAAGGAGCGCAAGCGTTGTTGGGGTTGTTTGTTGATGTAGGGCCTGCCGCAGCGTCGTCCAAGTCTTCATGCTCATCGGTTTCACGCGATGAAGAGTAGGAGCTAGCCACCAAGGAAGGAACCTTGACTTTCTTGTATTTCTCCGGTGGAGGTGCAGACCAGTAAAGTCTTCCTTGAGACCCATGTTCTTCAGATCTTCTTCACCATATACATGTGACAGAATAGCCCAGGTGCGATCGAAGACTTCATGGAGGTAGTAATGGTTTTTCTTCACTGCATTATGAGTAGCAGTCATGTTGTGAAGAATTGAACCAAACTGACGCTTAACCCATTTATGGTTTGGATCCACCTTCTGGTGAAGGCTTAGGAGAAGCTCACGGTCAGTCATCACACGAGGAGCAGTAGCTTGAGGATTTGGCTTGGATGCATGGGCAGCAGAATCATGAGTGGCAGAGTCATCATTGGTGGAATAAGATGCAGCCTTGCGAAATTGACCATCCAATGGACGAATGCCTTATCAATAACAGCTGGTGCCTTGCCCTTTCGTCAGCTGAGGAATAGGTCCGCTTGAGGACTTCAATCGGGGGCAAGTAGCTGCAATGGTTCAGTGTATCAGATTTGTAGTTGAGTGAAGACCTTGTTCTGATGAATCTCATAATCCCGGAGCATAAGGCTTCAACTCAAATGGTGACATTGCGACATTGGCCAGAGTCCTCATGAAGAAATCATGGAAGTTGACGGCAACGCCATGAATGATATTGAAAAGCAGATTCTTCATGATGCCAACGACTTCTTCTTCATTCGAGTCATGGCCCTTGATAGGACTCAATGTCTTCGTCAGAATGCGATAGACAGTCCTAGGCACATATAGTAATTCCTTCACAAGGAATTTAGTTCTTGGGGCCTGACCTAGCTTCAATGGCTTCATCAGCACTTGCATATAGTGATCTGTAAGCTCAGGTTCACTGTAGACGCAACGAGCAGCTTCAAGGGGAGGACTGAGAGGCAAAGCACGAAGCAATTCAGTAGCTGGTGCCTTGTAGTGAGTGTTTTCAGACATCTAGTCCAGCACCCATGAATTCACATCTTCAGAGTCTCCGGTGATGTGCAGAGTTGCATAAAATTGAAGAATGAGCTCTTCATTCCAATCACATATATCAGTGCAAAGATTTAACAGCCCAGCGCCGTGAAGAACACTGAGGACTGGCATGAAGCACGGCAGAGATTCCATATCCACGTGAGGTATGTGCTCATGATCGAAGACTTTGTCTTTGTTGAACAGCACTGAGGAATAGAAATTTGCCTGGCTGGCAGTCCAGAAACGCCTCTTCCTAATGCGAGCAGAGTCATAGGGGTTGTAATCAGTGAAGAATACGTGCTCGCCGAAGAAATAATTAGCCTTGAATTTTTGCTTCCTTGAGAATGGATCCTTTGGCTTGGGTAGAGGAGTGTCAGTCAATTGCATTACAACCTCAGGAATCGCAATCTCAGGTTCTTCAGGCTGAGGAATTTCTGGTTCCTCTTCAGTGGCAGCCTGGGTCTTCAATTCTTCATTTTTATTTTCTTCAGCACTAGTGGCTGGAATTTCTTCATGAACAGATGCAGAGGGTTGGATTTTCTTCAAGCCCATTTGAACAGTTTGTGCAGGGGACTGAGGGATTTGCTGTAAAGGTGTGAACAGTGGAGAGTTGGGGTGCTGACTTTCCCAAAAGTCATCATTTCATCACTGGGTGTGGTACAGCCAATGTCCATGTCTTCATCTTCTATTTCCTCAACGTCGGCCTCTTCAGCAGTAAACTGAGGCATAGGCGAGGAAACAGCTGGAGTTGAAGGGATTTCATCCACTTCAATTTTTCATCCATCTGCTCTGACGAAGCAGCAGAAGGATTTTCTTCATCAGATCCGCTAGGGATCACATATTCTTCATCAAAGGAACAAGGTCCTTTAGTGGCATGGTTGAGATCGGAACAGCATCAATGGGGTTTGCAAACTGAGCTGGTCAAATTCTTCATCTTCTTCGGAGCTGAAGAATCTGAAGAAGTTGATGCTTTCCTTTGCTTCACTGTGCACACTCTACAGCCTTGGTCTTCTTCACATCTGATGCAGATGGAAGGATCGGAGTTGGGGTAGGCGCAGGGGAGCAGAGGAATGTGGTTGATTTTCTTCAGGCACAACTGATGCAGTTGCCCTGACCTCTTCATTTTCTTCAGGCGCACCACTAGTGGATGCCCTGGCAATTTCATCAGCGGCTGGAATGCAGTCATCAGCCCTGGAACTCACATTTTCTTCAGCGGCCTGAATTTCATCAGCGGTGCTGGCATGTTCTTCAGTCGGCTGAGCAGATGCTTCAGCCTGAGGAATTTCTTGTTGCAATGGAGCAGCAACATTTGGAGTGAACTTTTCAGTTAGCTTCACAAAACGGACTTTGGCTCCAAGCCAGTCAGCATGGTATACATCAAATTCATCACTGAGTTTCTTGATCTCAGATTGAGGGTTGACAAGTTCTTCAGTTGTCATAGAGACAATGTGTTTCTTCAGAAAACGCTCCTTCTTGTACTGCGCTTTCTTGATTTGCCTGGCCTTTTCAAATTTCCATTTTTCTTCTTGTATGAAGGCAGTCAGCATATGACTTTGGCCAGGAGTCAACTTGAAATCAGGCATAGGAGTGTTTGGGTCCTTGTGCCAGAGGTCAATGTAGTCGAGGATCAACTTTGGATCCAAAAGCAGTGGCACATTTGTGCCCTTGGCTCTAGCGGCCCTGACTCGCCTATCCCTGATGATTTCGGCAAGTTCCTCATCATCAGCTTCGTCTTCATCCGACGGCACTTGGAAGGCGACCAGCTTTTTGTGAGGACCTGGGCGCGAACCTCGTCCAGCAGTGGCCTTTGTCTTCAGCAGAGAGGGTCCCGTTGAAGAATTTGGTGCAGCTGAGGAACTAGCAGAAGCTCCTGAGGCAAGAGAGATGCCTGTCGTCCTTTGGCACGTGGCAAGATGCATAGGTGCAGAGGATTTGGTCGGAGCAGCTGAGGACTTTGGCGGAGGAGCGGAGGATTTTGGAGGAGCAGGAGCAGCGTGAGGAATTGGCCGTGAGGGCTTTAAGGATTCTGGCCGTGAGGGCATTGCCGAGGTACTTGGCCATGAGGGCATCGAAGAAGAAGCACTTGGCTTGTGAGCAGGCTTCTTTGACATGGCCTTCTTAGGCTTGACAGAGGCCTCAGCAGCAGCAGCTTCCTTAGCCTGTTTGGCCAACTTGGCCTGGCGCTTGGCCCATTCTTTAGGATAGTCCTCACCGCGCTTGAGGCTGGTGGGTCAGCTATTTGGCCAGGTGCCAATGGAGGTCTTGAGCATGGAGGGGTAACAGCGAATTTCTTCATGTATTTGGGAGTAACATATTTGTACTCCCTCCACTCTCCTGCCCATCTCCTCTCTATCTTCTGAATGCGCACCTTGCGCTGATTTTTATCTTCCTCAGGGGGTGTTCAGTACCCAGCATAGATGTCCTCAGGGATTTCAAAAGCAGTGTTGACCTCAGGCCTCTTTCCTCCTTTCTGTGGCTTCTTTCCATCAGCCATTTTCTTTAGCTAAGGAATTTGAACAATGGAATTCTCTGAAGATGTATGCAACTTTTCTTCAAGGAACGCTCCAGATGAGTTAAGTTGATGAGAACCTAGTGATTCAGCAGCGGACATGAGTACCTGTGAACAGAGTATAGTTGCGAGGAATTTGGAGAGGTCATATGCGTTCTCAGAAGGTTTTGTAAAAAGAACAAGTTTGAGGAATTTGACCAGACGAGTCTTGAAGAATTTCACTAAGCGTTCTTAGTCTTAGGTTCTAGAGTTGTACAGATCAGAAATCCGCAGAATTGAGGAATCTTGAAGAGAAATTATAGCTTAGAGAAATGAATCAAGATCAGATGACATGTGAGGTGTTTAGTGTGTGAAGAATTTGAAGAATAAACACCTTTGAGGATTTTGTAGAAATCATTTGAATCAAAGAGGGCAGTAAAAGTAACTTTTAATTACTCAGAATGAAGAACACGACGAACTGGGATGTGGAGATGTGAAGTTCGTCAGTGCAGATCTTCCACGCCCTAACTTGGCGGAGGAAGACACCTACGGCGGTGGCGGAGTGAAGAAATCCGCGGCCGGCGCGAGTACGACGACGACGAGGTCGAGGCATTGAAGCTCTTCCTCTCCGGCGACGATGAAGTAGCGGCGGCGCTAGGGTTTGAGAATCTTGAGCTGGAGAGAGGTCGAGCGGAGTAAAGGAAGTGAGGAAGGGGAGGGGGTATTTATAGCCACGGCGAAAAAATGTTCGTCCGAAGAATTTGGACGAACGTGCCCCTGACCCTTCTCATTCGCTTGACATGTGTCACCCACGTACTGAGAAGTGGAGATCGTGTGAGATCTTGGGTGAATAGATAAGTATTTCGTGGGATGCGGACCGGTTTGAGCGGCAAAGCCGAAAGTTTGGATAAGATAAGTTTTAACGTTCCGTTCGCAAATTCTTCAGCTGACAAGGACACAATGAAGATTTTGAACGAGTTTCAAATAGAACGCACATGAAGAATTTGTGAATAGATTGGGTTGATTTTAGCATAGAGGGGGTAGGGTCCGATCACATTCACTTAGCAGAAAAAAAACAACTTGAAGAATTAGCCATAAGTGAATGTTGTAGAGGACATAAAATCATACATATATATATATATATAACCAATGAAGAAAAAAGACGGAAATAGTGAAGACAATGCAAAGTTGAAGAATATGAACAACTGAGGAATTTCAACACTGAGGAAAAACTCAAATTGAAGATTTTCAACTTTTGGTGGTGGCGTGACCCACCGTATAAGAATGATGATTTCAGACACCGCGTACAACTGTCGTAGGGTTCTAAGAATCAAATTCTTCGTTAATTTCTTCACACTTAGAGTGTTATTCTTCATTGATTGAAGAAAAATGTTTCTTCATGTGTTGCACATCTAATTCATCAATTTTACATGAGTGTTAGGATGAGTGTCCTTTTCAATGAACATTCGAAGATTCTAAGATATTTAGCTCACACCGCAACTTGCTAAATCTCTTCTCATCCAAGGGCTTTGTGAAGATATCGGCTAGCTGTTCTTCAGTCTTCACATGCTCAATAGAAATGTCACCCTTCAACACATGATCACGAAGAAAATGATGACGAATCTGAATGTGCTTTGTCTTCGAGTGCTGAACTGGGTTGTGAGCAATCTTGATGGCACTCTCATTGTCACAGAAGAGAGGCACATTCTTCACGTTGATGCCGTAGTCCTTGAGAGTTTGCTTCATCCACAGCAATTGAGCACAGCAAGAACCAGCAGCAATGTACTCAGCTTCAGCAGTAGACAGTGATACGCAGTTCTCTTTCTTCGAGGACCAACAGACCAAAGATCGTCCGAGGAAATGACATGTACCAGATGTTGACTTGCAGTCCACACGATCACCAGCATAGTCAGATTCAGAATATCCAATGAGATCAAAAGCCGAGCCCTTGTGGTACCATAATCCAAGTGTTGGTGTGTGAGCTAGATATCGAAGAATATGCTTCACAGCCTTATGGTGTGATTCCTTCGGTGTAGCTTGAAATCAGGCACACATGCAAACACTAAGCATTATATCTGGCCTAGATGCACATAAGTACAATAAAGAACCAATCATGGAGCGGTATACCTTATGATCGAAGTCAATACCATTTTCATCAGCGCACAGATGGCCATTTGTGGGCATAGGAATTTTGACGCCTTTGCGATCTTGCATGCCGAATTTCCTCAGTACATCCTTGAGGTATTTCTCCTGAGATATGAATATGCCATTGCGCTGTTGACAATTTGAAGACCTAAGAAGAATTTCAATTCTCCCATCATAGACATTTGATATTCTTCACTCATCATATAGGCAAATTCATCACTATAACGTTGGTCAGTACAGCCAAAGATAATATCATCAACATATATTTGGCACACAAACAATTCACCATCATAAGATTTAGTGAAAAGAGTAGGGTCGAGTGAACCGGGTTTGAAGCCTTTCTTCATGAGGAATTCCTTCAAAGTATCATACCACGCCCGAGGGGCCTGCTTGAGGCCATAGAGGGCCTTATTGAGTCTGAGGACTTTGTCAGGATGCTTTGGATCTTCAAAACCTGGGGGTTGAGCAACATATACTTCTTCCTCAAGCTTACCATTGAGGAATGCACTTTTCACATCCATTTGATATAAAGTGATATCATGATGGTTAGCATAAGCAAGTAATATGCGAATAGCCTCAAGTCTAGATACAGGTGCAAATGTTTCATCGACATCAATTCCTTCAACCTGTGTGTAGCCTTGAGCTACAAGCCGTGCCTTATTCCTCACCACAAGGCCATTTTCATCTTGCTTGTTGCGGTAGATCCACTTTGTGCCAATGATATTGTGTTTGCGAGGATCTGGACGATTGACCAGTTCCCAGACGTTTTTGAGCTCGAACTGATGTAATTCTTCTTGCATGGCCTGAATCCAGTATGGCTCCAGAAATGCTTCATCTACCTTAGTGGGCTATGTGATAGAGACTAAAGCATGGTGCCCACAAAAATTAGATAAATGTGAAGCTTTTGAGCGTGTGAGACGACCTGGTGCTTCAGTGTCATCGATGATCTTTTCAACTTGCACTTCTTTCGCAACGCGAGGATAAGCTGGTTGTCGTCGAGGAATTGATCAGCATTTTCTTTAGCACCATTTTCTTCAGAATTTTCTTCAGGTGCATGAGCTCGACGTTCTTCACGTTCTGGAACAAATTCTTCAGCAGATTCTTTGGTAGGAATGACATCCTCAGTAGCCTTGAACTTGATAGTTTCCTCAGGTGCTGGTTATCCTATCACAGAAGGTAGGTGCTCTCTTTGTGAGCCATTAGTTTCATCGAACCGCACATCTACAGTTTCAACAACCTTGTGAAGAACGTTGTTGAAGACTCTGTAGGTGTGCGAGTCCTTTCCGTAACCAATCATAAAACCTTCATGTGCTTTCGGTGCAAATTTGCAGTTGTGATGAGGATCTCTAATCCAACATTTAGCACCGAAGACTTTGAAATAACTCACATTGGGTTTCTTGTCAGTGAGGAGTTCATAGGCAGTCTTCTTGAAGAATTTGTGAAGATATACTCTGTTGATGATGTGGCAAGCAGTATCAATTGCATCAATCCAGAAACAACGTGGCGTTTTGTATTCATCAAGCATAGTGCGAGCCATCTCAGCAAGAGTCATGTTCTTGCGCTCCACGACGCCATTCTGCTGAGGAGTATAAGGAGCAGATAACTCATGAGTAATACCAAGTTCATCAAGATAGTCATTGAAAGTGCGTTATATCGACTAGAGGGGGTGAATAGGTGATTTTTATGAATTCTTCACTGAGGAATTTGCGGGTGAGGAAATTCCTTAGCGAAGAACTACTTGCAGCGAAATAAGTACTCAGAAGTAAACATAACAGAATACAAGCATGGTCATCATGATGAAATGAAGACAAGCACAGAGTACAGAAAGCGTAAACACAGGATAACACAAGATGAAGACAAACAGACTGAAGAAATTGAACTGAGGAAATTGAGAAAGTCTTCAATCAAAGTCTTCAAACACAGATATGAATAAGTGCACAACACAGTTATGACGAAATGAAAGACTTGAGGAAATAGAACCAGTAAGCTCGGTGAAGACAATGATTTGGTAGACCAGTTCCAACTTATGTCTCAGTTGTACATCTGGTTGGAGCAACTAGGTATTTAAACCTGAGGACACACAGTCCCGGACACACAATCCTCACCGTCTTCTCCTTGAGCTAAGGTCACACAGACCTCGCCCAATCACTCGTGGTAAGTCTTCAGGTGACTTCCAAACCTTCACAAACTCGGTCACTCGGCGATCCACAATTCCTCTTGGATGCTCTAGACCATGATGCCTAACCGTCTGGAAGAAGCACAATCTTCAAAGGTAACAAGCGTCGGATCCACGCAGGATCAATCTCTTCAGTGATGCTCAATCACTTGGGGTTTATAGGTGTTTGGGTTTGGGTTTTCCTCACTTGATGATTGTCGCTCAAAGTCCTCGGAGGATGGGATGCTCTCAAATGACAAGTGTCAGTTTCTCTCGGAGCAGCCAACCAGCTAGTGGTTGTAGGGGGCGGCTATTTATAGCCTAGGGAGCAGCCCGTCATGATAAGACATAAATGCCCTTCAATGATATGACCGTTAGGTGGGTAGATATTTTGGGACAGCTGGCGCATAGCACAGCAACGGTCGGAAATTTGAGTATCAAATTCCTCAGGGCTATCATGTTCCTCACTGTGTAGGCAATCCGCACTGGCGAATTCCTAACTCCTCAGTCAGAACAAATTCCTCAGAGACCAGAAGAACTTCGTCTCTGTCACTGAAGAATATGACTGAACTGTATGAGATTTCCAATGGCTTCACTCGAAGGGATTGGTAGGTGTAGGATTTTGAGTTGAGCATCACATGGAAATTTTTCCTTAGTATTTCCTCGACCCCCTTTAACAGTACGGTGTTTCCTATGACTCAAGAAAGAGAAAATGAAACTACGAAAACAAAAGTCTTCACGCTTCATGTTCCTCAAATGAATACCAAGTCTTCAAGGTCACACCAATTTCTTCACTTTCAAAGTCTTCAGAAATCCAAAGTCTTCAGTCGAAGAACTTCATTTTTGGGGGTCGACTTTCTCTGTAAATATCAAACTCCTCATAGACTTATAGATCTGTGTACACTCATAAACACATTAGTCCCTTAACCTATAAGTCTTCAATACACCAAAATCACTAAGGGGCACTAGATGCACTTACAATCTCCCCCTTTTTGGTGATTGATGACAATATAGGTTAAGTTTTCAACGGGGATAAACATATGAAGTATAAATACTGATATTGAGGAATTTGATTGCAAGATATAGAAGAACTCCCCCTGAAGATGTGCATAGTGAGGAATTTGCTTTTGAAGCAATGCACACTTGAAGAGTTGAATCATGGAGATCTCCCCTATATCTTGTAATTCATACACGCATTTGACATAATATATGAAGAATTTGAAATGCATGATGAAATATGGTGACTGATGTAATTCAGCATGCGTGCAATAATATTAACGAGGAATAAGCATGCAGAAGAACAGCAAAAGTATCAGGCCACCATAGAGTTTAAGTTTACAACTCGATCGAACATAGTCATCAGAAGAACGAGAGTTGTAACTTAGGAAAAAAAACGCCCATATAAGATAAACCTGCTTGAAGACTAACTCAAATTTCTCCCCCTTTGTCATCAAATGACCAAAAGGTTCGAAAATGAGGACTAACGCCCCTGAAGAATATCAAGGTGATGAAGGAGCGTCAGCGTTGTTGGGGTCGTTTGTTGTAGTAGGGCCTGCCGCAGTGTCATCCAAGTCTTCATGTTCATCAGTGTCACGTGATGAAGAATAGGAGCTGGCCACCAAGGAAGGAACCTTGACCTTCTTGTACTTCTTCGGAGGAGGTGCAGCCCAGTCAAAATCTTCCTTGAGACCCATTTTCTTCAGATCTTCTTCACCATATATGTGCGACAGAACAGCCCAGGTGCGGTTGAGGGTTTCATGAAGGTAGTAATGGTTTTTCTTCACTGCATTGTGGGTAGCAGTCATGTTGTGAAGAATTGAACCAAACTGACGCTTGACCCATTTGTGATTGCGATCAACCTTCTGGTGAAGACTGAGGAGAAGCTCACGGTCAGTCATCACCCTGGGAGCTGTGCCTTGAGGATTTTGCTTGGGTGCGTTGGCGGCAGAGTCATGGGTGGCAGAGTCATCATTGGTGGAGTAGGATGCAGCCTTGCGAAATTGACCATCCAATGGACGAATGCCTTCATCAATTACAGCAGTAGCCTTGCCCTTTTCATCAGCTGAGGAAAATGTCAGTTTGAGGACTTCAATTGGGGGCAAGTAACTGCAATGGTTCAGTGTATCAGCATTGTAGTTGAGTGAAGACCTTGTTCTGATGAATCTCATAATCCACGGAGCATAAGGCTTCAACTCAAACGGTGACATTGCGACATCGGCCAGAGTCCTCATGAAGAAATCATGGAAGTTGACGGGAACGCCATGAATGATATTGAAAAGCAGATTCTTCATGATGCCAACGACTTCTTCTTCATTCGAGTCGTGGCCCTTGATAGGACCCAATGTCTTCGTCAGAATGCGATAGACTGTCCGAGGCACATACAACAATTCCTTCACAAGGAATTTTGTTCTTGGGGCCTGACCTGGCTTCAATGGCTTCATCAGTACTTGCATATAGTGATCTGTAAGCTCAGGTTCATTGTAGACGCAACAGGCAGCTTCAAGGGGAGGATTGAGAGGCAAAGCACGAAGCAATTCAGTAGCTGGTGCCTTGTAGTGAGTATTTTCAGACATCCAGTCCAGCACCCATGAATTCACATCTTCAGAATTTCCGGTGATGTGCAGAGTTGCATAAAATTGAAGAATGAGCTCTTCATTCCAATCACATATATCAGTGCAGAAATTTAACAGTCCAGCGTCATAAAGAACACTGAGGACTGGCCCGAAGCACGACAGAGATTTCATATCCACGTGAGGAATGTGCTCATGATCGAAGACTTTGTCTTTGTTGAACAACACTGAGGAATAGAAATTTGCCTGGCTGGCAGTCCAGAAACGCCTCTACCTAATGCGAGCAGAGTCATAGGGGTTCTAATCAGTGAAGAATACGTGCTCGCCGAAGAAATCATTAGCCTTGAATTTTTGCTTCCTTGAGAATGGATCCTTTGGCTTGGGCAGAGGAGTGTCAGTCAGTTGCATGACAACCTCAGGAATCGCAATCTCAGGTTCTTCAAGCTGGGGAATTTCTGGTTCCTCTTCAGTGGAAGCCTGGTTCTTCAATTCTTCATTTTCATTTTCTTCAGCACTAGTGGCTGGAATGTCTTCATGAGCTTCATCAGATCCCATTTGAACTGTAGTTGCTGGGGACTGAGGAATTTGTTGCAATGGAGTGAAGAGTGGAGAGTTGGGGTGCTGACTTTCCCAGAAGTCATCATTCATCACTGGTGTGGTACAGCCAATGTCCACATCTTCATCTTCCATTTCTTCAACGCCAGCCTCTTCAGCAGTAAACTGAGGCATAGGCGAGGAAACTGTGGGGCTTGAAGGGATTTTATCTACTTCAATTTCTTCATCCATCTGCTCTGACGAATCAGCAGAAGGATTTTCTTCATCAGATAAGCTAGGGATCACATATTCTTCATCAAAAGGGACGATTTCCTTTGATGGCATGGAGGAAACTGGAACAACATCAATCGGATTAGCAAATGTGCTTGTCAATTTCTTCATCTTCTGCGGTGCTGAAGAATCTGAAGGAGCTGATGCTTTCCTTTTCTTCACTGCTGCACGCTCTGCAGCCTTGGTCTTCTTCACATCTGATGCAGATGGAAGAATTGGAGTTGGGGTAGGCGCAGGAGGAGCAGAGGAATGTGGTTGATTTTCTTCAGGCACAACTGATGCAGTTGCCCTGACCTCTTCATTTTCTTCAGGCGCACCACTAGTGGATGCCCTGGCAATTTCATCAGCGGCTGGAATGCAGTCATCAGCCCTGGAACTCATTTTCTTCAGCAGCCTGATTGTCATCAGCAGTGCTGGCATGTTCTTCAGTTGGCTGAGCAGATGCTTCAGCCTGAGGAATTTCTTGTTGCGATGGGGCTGCAACATTTGAGGTGAACATCTTAGTCAGTTTAACAAACCTGACCTTGGCCCCTTTCCAATCAGCATAGTAAGCATTGAAATCATCGCTGAGGAGATTTTAGACTGGATCTTTACAAGTTCATCAGTTGTCATAGAGACAACGTTGTTCTTCAGGAATTTCTCCTTCCTGTACTGCGCTTTCTTGAGCTGCCTGGCCTTCTCAAATTTCCATTTCTCTTCTTGGATGAAGGCAGTCAGCATATGACTTTGACTAGGAGTCAGCTTGAAGTCAGGCATAGGAGTGTTTGGGTCCTTGTGCCAGAGATCAATGTAGTCGAGGATCAACTTTGGATCCAAAAGCAGAGGCACATTTGTGCCCTCGGCTCTAGCGGCCCTGACTTGCCTATCTCTGATGATTTCAGCAAGTTCTTCATCATCAGCTTCGTCTTCTTCAGACGGCACTTGGAAGGCGACCTACTTCTTGTGAGGACTTGGGCGAGAGCCTCGTCCAACTGTGGTCTTTGTCTTCAGCAAAGAGGGTCCTGTTGAAGAATTTGGAGCATCTGAGGAACTAGCTGAAGCTCCTGAGGCAATAGAGATGCATGTAGTCCTTTGGCACGTGGCAAGATGCACATGTGCTGAGGATTTGGTCGGAGCAGCTGAGGACTTTGGAGGAGCAGGAGCGGCGTGAGGAATTGGCCGTGAGGGCTTAGCTAAGGAAATTGGCCGTGAGGGCATTGAAGAAGAGGCACTTGGCTTATGCGCATGCTTCTTTGTCATGGATTTCTTCGGCCTTACACAGGCCTCGGCAGCAGCAGCAGTAGAGTCTTCGTTGAATTTCTTCGCTGCATCTTTTGGCTGTTTGGCCAACTTGACCTGGTGCTTGGCCCATTCTTCAGGAAAATCCTCACCGCGCTTGATGCTAGTGGGATCTGCTTCTTGGCCAGGTGCCAATGGTGGTCTTGAGCATGGAGGAGTAACAGCGAATTTCTTCATGTATTTTGGAGTCACATACCTGTACTCCCTCCACTCTTTTGCCCATCTCCTCTCTATCCTCTGAATGCGCACCTTGCGCTGATTTTTATCTTCCTCAGGGGGTGTGCAGTACCCAGCATAAATGTCCTCAGGGATTTCAAAGGCAGCATTGATTTCAGGCCTCTTTCCTCCTTTCTGTGGCTTCTTTCCATCAGCCATTTTCTTCAGTTGAGGAATTTGAACAATTGAACTCTCTGAAGAAGTATGCAACTTTTCTTCGAGGAACGCTGCAAATGAGTTAAGTTGATGAGAACCTAGTGATTCAGCAGCGGACATGAGTACCTATGAACAGAGTATAGTTGCGAGGAATTTGGAGAGGTCATATGCCTTCTCAGAAGGTTTTTCAAAAAGAACAAGTTTGAGGAATTTGACCAGATGAGTCTTGAAGAATTTCACTAAGCGTTCTTTGTCTTAGGTTCCAGAGTTGTATAGATCGAAGATCCACACAATTGAGGAATCTTGAAGAAAGATGATGCTTAGAGAAACGAATCAAGAACAGATGACATGTGAGGTGTTTAGTGTGTGAAAAAATTGAAGAATAAACACCTTTGAAGATTTTGTAGAAATCATTTGAATCAAAGAGGGCAGTAAAAGTAACTTTTAGTTACCCTGGACGAAGAACACGACGATCTGTGAGGTGGAGAAGTGAAGTTCGTCAATGCAGATCTTCCACGCCCTAACTCGGCGGAGGAAGACGGCTACGGCGGCGGCGGAGTGAATATTTCCGCGGCCGACGCGAGTACGGCGGCGACGAGGTCGAGGCAGTCAAGCTCTTCCTCAGCGGCGACGATGAAATAGCGGTGGCGCTAGGGTTTGAGAAGCTCGAGCTGGAGAGAGATCGAGCGGAGTAAAGGAAGTGAGGAAGGGGAGAGGGGGTATTTATAGCCACGGTGAAAAACTGTTCGCCCGAAGAAATTGGACGAACGTGCCCCTGACCCTTCTCATTCGCTTGACATGTGTCACCCACGTACTGAGAAGTGAAGATCGTGTTAGATCGTGGGTGAATAGATAAGTACTTCGTGAGAGGCGGAACGGTTTGAGCGGCAAAGCCAAAAATTTGGATAAGATAAGTTAAAAGTTTCGTTTGCAAATTCTTCAGCTGAAAAGGACACAGTGAAGATTTTGAACGAGTTTCAAATAGAACGCACATGAAGAATTTGTGAATAGATTGGGTTGAGTATAGCATAGAGGGGGAAGGGTCCGATCACATTCACTTAGCAAAAAAACCAACTTGAAGAATTAGCCATAAGTGAATGTTGTAGAGGACATCAACTCATATATATATATAGCCAATGAAGAAACACGACGGAGAAGGTGAAGACAATGCAAAGTTGAAGAACATGAACAACTGAGGAATTTCTAAAAACTGACGAAAAACTCAAATTGAAGATTTTCAACTTTTGTGGTGGCGTGACCCATCGTATAAGAATGATGATTTCAAACACCGCGTACAATTGTCGTACGGTTCTGAGAATCAAATTCTTCATTAATTTCTTCACACTTAGAGTGTTATTCTTCATTGATTGAAGAAAAAGTTTCTTCGTGTGTTGCACATCTAAGTCATCAATTTTGCATAAGTGTTAGGATGAGTGTCCTTTTCAAAGAACATTCGAAGATTCTAGGATATTTAGCTCACACCGCAACCTGCTAAATCTCTTCTCATCCAAGGGCTTTGTGAAGATATCGGCTAGTTGTTCTTCAGTCTTCACATGCTCAATAGAAATGTCGCCCTTCAACACATGATCGTGAAGAAAATGATGACGAATCTGAATGTGCTTTGTCTTCGAGTGCTGAACTGGGTTGTAAGCAATCTTGATGGCACTCTCATTGTCACAGAAGAGAGGCACATTCTTCACATTGACGTCGTTGTCCTTGAGAGTTTGCTTCATCCACAGCAATTGAGCAAAGCAAGAACCAGCAGCAATGTACTCAGCTTCAGCAGTAGACAGTGATACGCAGTTCTGTTTTTTCGAGGACCAACAGACCAAAGATCGTCCGATGAAATGACATGTACCAGATGTTGACTTGCGGTCCACACGATCACTAGCATAGTCAGAGTTAGAATATCCAATGAGATCAAAACCCGAGCCCTTGGGGTACCATAATCCAAATGTTGGTGTGTGAGCTAGATATCGAAGAATATGCTTCACAGCCTTATGGTGTGATTCCTTCGGTGTAGCTTCAAAATGGGCACACATGCAAACACTAAGCATAATATCTGGCCTAGAAGCACATAAATACAATAAAGAACCAATCATGGAGCGGTATACCTTTTGATCAAAGTCAATACCATTTTCATCAGTGCACATATGGCCATTTGTGGGCATAGGAATTTTGACGCCTTTGCAATCTTGCATGCCGAATTTCCTCACTACATCCTTGAGGTATTTCTCCTGAGATATGAATATGCCATTTCGCTGTTGATGAATTGGAAGACCTAAGAAGAATTTCAACTCTCCCATCATAGACATTTGATATTCTTCACTCATCATATAGGCAAATTCATCACACGCCCGAGGGGCCTGCTTGAGCCATAGAGGGCCTTATTGAGTCTGAGGACTTTGTGAGGATGCTTTGGATCTTCAAAACCTGGGGGTTGAGTAACATATACTTCTTCCTCAAGCTTACCATTGAGGAATGCAGTTTTCACATCCATTTGATATAAAGTGATATCATGATGGTTAGCATAAGCAAGTAATATGCGAATAGCCTCAAGTCTAGATACAGGTGCAAATGTTTCATCGACATCAATTCCTTCAACTTGTGTGTAGCCTTGAGCTACAAGCCGTGCCTTATTCCTCACCACAAGGCCATTTTCATCTTGCTTGTTGCGGTAGATCCACTTTGTGCCAATGATATTGTGTTTGCGAGGATCTGGACGATTGACCAGTTCCCAGACGTTGTTGAGCTCGAACTGATGTAATTCTTCTTGCATGGCCTGAATCCACTCAGCCTCCAGAAATGCTTCATCTACCTTAGTGGGCTATGTGATAGAGACAAAAGCATGGTGCCCACAAAAGTTCAAATGTGAAGCTTTTGAGCGTGCGAGAGGACCTGGTGCTTTAATGTCATCGATGATCTTTTCAACTTGCACTTCTTTTGCAACGCGAGGATGAGTTGGTTGTCGTCGAGGAATTTGATCAGCATTTTCTTTAGCACCATTTTCTTCAGCATTTTCTTCAGGTGCATTAGCTCGACGTTCTTCACGTTCTGGAATGAATTCTTCAGCAGATTCTTGGGTAGGAATGACATCCTCAGTAGCCTTGAACTTGATAGTTTCCTCAGGTGCTGGTTCATCTATCACAAAGGGTAGGTGCTCTCTTTGCGAGCCATTAGTTTCATAAAACCGCACATCTACAGTTTCAACAACCTTGTGAAGAACGTTGTTGAAGACTCTGTAGGTGTGCGAGTCCTTTCCGTAACCAAGCATAAAACCTTCATGTGCTTTCGGTGCAAATTTAGCATTGTGAGGAGGATCTCTAATCCAACATTTAGCACCAAAGACTTTGAAATAACTCACATTGGGTTTCTTGTCAGTGAGGAGTTCATAGGCAGTCTTCTTGAAGAATTTGTGAAGATATACCTTATTGATGATGTGGCACGCAGTATAAATTGCCTCAATCCAGAAGTGACGAGGCGTCTTGTACTCATCAAGCATAGTGCGAGCCATCTCAACAAGAGTTCTGTTCTTGCGCTCCACGACGCCGTTCTGGTGAGGAGTGTAAGGAGCAGATAACTCATGAGTAATACCAAGTTCATCAAGATAGTCATCAAGACCAGAATTCTTGAACTCAGATCCATTGGCACTTCTGATGTGCTTGATCTTCACACCAAAGTTGGTTGAAGCCCTCGAGGAAAATCGTTTTAAGACTTCCTGCACTTCATGTTTGTAATTAACAATGTGTACCCATCTGTATCGAGAGCAATCATCAACAATAACAAAGCCATAGAGAGATGCATCATTTGTGACAGCTGAGTAATGGTTAGGACCAAAGAGGTCCATGTGAAGCAATTCGAATGATCGAGTAGTGGTCATGATAGTCTTCGCCGGATGCTTAGCCTTGGTCATCTTTCCAGCTTCACAAGCTCCACACAGGTGATCCTTGTGGAATTTTACATTCTCAAGCCAATGACATGCTTCTTCTTCGCAAGCGTGTGCAAATTACTCATGCCTGCATGACCAAGTCGTCGATGCCATAGCCACCCTTCTGAAGCTTTTGCAAGTAGGCACCCTCCTAAAGCCTTCGAAGACTTTGGAATTGTCAGCTTCCATAACCACAACACAACGATACTTGCCAAAGACAACTACCATATCAAGATCACAAAGCATTGAGACAGACATGAGGTTGTATCCTAAGGACTCGACAAGCATGACTTTGTCCATGTGTCGATCCTTTGTGATCGCAACCTTACCTAGACCCAATACCTGACTTTTGCCTTTGTCGGCGAAGATGATATGCTTCAGATGCGATGGTGATAAGGGAGCATCCATCAATAGATTCTTGTCACCAGTCATGTGATTAGTACATCCACTATCGAGGACCCACTCAGTGGCTTTGAGTTGATCATCCTGCAGATGAATTAGTGCAGCTTACGAACTTCATAAACTTCATCAGTGAAGGATATGACATCACAATTCATTAGACCAATTTCATCAAGCAATGCAACAGTTAAAACAATATGAGGATGTGAGAAATGAAAGTTCATTTCTTCATGATTAGCCTGCGTCCTTTCAGGCACTTCTCAGGTCTCCAGCAAATTCTTCAGACGTTTAAGTACGTCTGGAGACCTGACCCTACATAAAAGATTAGTTCTTTTTCTTCACCACCCACATCTGAAGGGGTGGCAAAGAGTTCATCACTCTGCGAGCTCCATACGAGAAAGGTCGCATAGAAGCCAATCCATTTTTTTTCACATAAGAGGAGTTAGGGTAAGCATATGAATAAGCAGAGAAATTCTTCGAGGACTTATGAACATAATGATTGGAAGAATAATGCTCATATTCATAGCCCTTAGCTCTTCCCTGCGAAGCAGAGTTGTTAGCACGATAATGTTCATATGAGGACTTTGATCCTTTTGAGGAATTTGATCCATGTGAGGAATTTGGTCCGTATGAGGACTTGGATCCATATGAAGAATTTGATCTGGGGTTCCTATTCTTCACAGGTGGTGTCATGAGGACATTCACCTGAAGACTTTCAAGGCACCTTTTGGGAACCCAGATTTTCTTCATAGGAGAACCGTTCCTGCAGTTAGTGCCAACATATCTAGCAAATACTTCACCATTCTGATTTTTAAACAGTTTATAGTTGGAGTCAAATGACTCATCAGAAGAATGAGAAGATTCACATGTAAAGCCAGATAAATTAGATGGATCAACTGGAGGTCCCTTTGCAGCAACCCATGAGGTTTTGGGGTACTGCTCAGGCTTCCAATATGTACCATCAGCATTGAGTTTCCTCTCAAAGGCAATACCCTCTTTCCTAGGGTTCCTGTTGAGGATCTGCTTTTTAAGCACATCACAAAGAGTCTGATGCCCTTTGAGGCTTTTGTACATGCCTGTCATGTACAATTCCTTCAGCCCTGCATCGTCAGTGATACTAGCAATGTCCTCAGATGAGGAATTAGTGATAGCAGAGACAGTTGAAGAATTTGTAGCATTAGAAGCATTTGAACATTCAGGTGAAGAATTAGCAGATTCACGTTCAATGCATTTCAAAGATGGAGGAACAAATTCTTCCTGAGCAGCGCTGATTTGTTGAGCAAGTAATGAATCGTGCTCCTTCTGAAGATCTTCATAACTCACTCTTAGCTTCTCAAGATCTTGCTTTCTTTGAAGAAATTCATAAGAAAGCTTCTCATGATCAGATAAGAGAGTGTTATGATGAACTTGAAGGTTGTCAAACCTAGTCTGAAGTCTCTTAAGATTTTCAGTCAAGGCTTTAGTGAGGTCCATTTCTTCACCCAACATATCATCACTTCTGTCTAGCATGTTTTGAACCTTTTCAAAAGCCCTTTGTTGTTTCACAGAAATCTTAGCAAGTTTAGAGTAGCTGGGCTTGAGGTTTTCATCAGATTCATTCTCACTTGATTCAGAGGAGGTATATTTGAGTACCTTGGCACCCTTTGCCATGAAGCAATAGGTGGGAGCGTAGTCATCATTGCCTTCATCAGCCTTGTTGGAGAGGTCATTTTCTTAAGTGTTGAAGATAGACTTGCTGACGAATGCAGTAGCGAGGGCTAGGCTCACCACACCGGATTCGGAATCTTCAGATGCCTCCTCTTCCTCATTTTCTTCAGATTCAGCCTCAGAGTCCATTTCCTTGCCAATGAATGCCCGAGCCTTCTTGGAGCTGCTCCTCTTGTGAGATGAAGACTTTGAGGATTTTGATGATGAAGATTTTGAGGATTTCTTCTTTTTCTTCGCATCATCAGAACTGTAATCCTTGTATTTCTTCTTCTTTGATTCCTTTTCCCACTGAGGACAATCGTGAATGTAGTGTCCGGGTTTCTTGCATTTGTGACAAAGCATCTTCTTGTAGTCACTGGATGAGGAATCATTGCTCCTTGAGGGTCTTCCAAAGCGACCATGTCTTGAGAACTTCTGGAATTTCTTCACGAGCAGCGCTAGATCATGGCTCAGTTCTTTAGGATCACAAAGGCTGCTGTCAGAGTCTTCATCTTCAGACTCAGAAACTGCCTTGGCCTTTAGTGCACGTGATCTGCCATAGCTTGAACCATAGAGATCTCTCTTTTCAACAAGCTGGAACTCATGAGTATTTCGCCTCTCGAGGATATCAGCGGGATCAAGTGACTTGTAACCAGCACGTTCTTGTATCATCAATGCCAGAATATCAAATGAGGAATCAAGCGATCTCAGCAATTTCTTCACCACCTCATGGTCGGTGATGTCAGTGGCACCAAGCGCTTGAAGCTCATTTGAGATGTCAGTGAGGCGATCGAAGGTTTGTTGAACATTTTCATTGTCGAGTCTTTTGAAGCGGTTGAAGAGATTGCGAAGAACATCAACTCGAGAGTCACGCTGAGTTGAGACTCCTTCATTTACTTTGGATAGCCTATCCCAGATAAGCTTAGCAGTTTCCAAAGCACTCACTCTTCCATACCGTCCTTTGCTCAGATGGCCACATATGATATTCCTTGCTTGAGAATCAAGTTGCTTGAATCTCTTCACATCAGTAGCGTTCAGTGAGGGTGAGACAGAGGGAACACCATTTTCCACAACATACCAGAGATCGTTATCAATTGCCTCAAGATGCATTCGCATCTTTTTCTTCCAGTAGGGGTAGTCCGTCCCATCGAAGGTAGGACACCCAGCAGAGACCTTGATCATACCTGCGGTCGACATAACTAAAACTCCAGGTGGTTAAACCAAAATCACATAGAACAAGGGAGTACCTTGCTCTGATACCAATTGAAAGTGCGTTATATCGACTAGAGGGGGGTGAATAGGCGATTTTTATGAATTCTTCACTGAGGAATTTGCGGGTGAGGAAATTCCTTAGCGAAGAACTACTTGCAGCGGAATAAGTACTCAGAAGTAAACATAACAGAATACAAGCAGGGTCATCATGATGAAATGAAGATAAGCACAGAGTACAGAAAGCGTAAACACAGGATAACACAAGATGAAGACAAACAGACTGAAGAAATTGAACTGAGGAAATTGAGAAAGTCTTCAGTCAAAGTCTTCGAACACAAATATGAACAAGTGCACAACATAGTTATGAGGAAATGAAAGAGCTAAGGAAATAGAACCAGTAAGCTCGGTGAAGACAATGATTTGGTAGACCAGTTCCAACTGTTGTCTCAGTTGTATATCTGGTTGGAGCGGCTAGGTATTTAAACCTGAGGACACACAGTCCCGGACACACAGTCCTCACCGTATTCTCCTTGAGCTAAGGTGAAAGTGTGTTATATCGACTAGAGGGGGGGTGAATAGGCGATTTTTATAAATTCTTCAGTGAGGAATTTGTGGGTGAGGAAATTCCTTAGCGAAGAACTACTTGCAGCGGAATAAGTACTCAAAAGTATGCATAGCAGAACACAAGCATAGGCATCATGATGAAATGAAAACAAGCACAGAGTACAGAAAGCGTAAACACAGGATAACACAGGATGAAGACAAACAGACTGAGGAAATTGAACTGAGGAAATTGAAAAAGTCTTCAGTCAAAGTCTTCAAACACAGATATGAACAAGGGCACAACACAGTTATGAGGAAATGAAAGAGTTGAGGAAATAGAACCAGTAAGCTCGGTGAAGACAATGATTTGGTAGACCAGTTCCAACTTCTGTCTCAGTTGTACATCTGGTTGGAGCGGCTAGGTATTTAAACCTGAGGACACACAGTCCTCACTGTATTCTCCTTGAGCTAAGGTCACACAAACCTCGCCCAATCACTCGTGGTAAGTCTTCAGGTGACTTCCAAACCTTCACAAACTTGGTCACTCGGTGATCCACAATTTCCTCTTGGATGCTCTAGACCATGACGCCTAACCGTCTGGAAGAAGCACAGTCTTCAAAGGTAACAAGCGTCGGATCCACGCAGGATCAATCTCTTCAGTGATGCTCAATAACTTTGGGTTTGTAGGTGTTTGGGTTTGGGTTTTTCCTCACTTGATGATTTTCGCTCAAAGTCCTCGGAGGATGGGATGCTCTCAAATGACAAGTGTCAGTTTCTCTCGGAGCAGCCAACCAGCTAGTGGTTGTAGGGGGCGGCTATTTATAGCCTAGGGAGCAGCCCGACATGATAAGACATAAATGCCCTTCAATGATATGACCGTTAGGTGGATAAGATATTTTGGGACAGCTGGCGCATAGCACAGCAACGGTCGGAAATTTGAGGCTCAAATTCCTCAGGGCTATCATGTTCCTCACTGTGTAGGCAATCCGCACTGGCGAATTCCTAACTCCTCAGTCAGAACAAATTCCTCAGAGACCAGAAGAACTTCGTCTCTGTCACTGAAGAATATGACTGAACTGTATGAGATTTCCAATGGCTTCACTCGAAGGGATTGGTAGGTGTAGGATTTTGAGTTGAGCATCACATGGAAATTTTTCCTTAGTATTTCCTCGACCCCCTTTAACAGTACGGTGTTTCCTATGACTCAAGAAAGAGAAAATGAAACTACGAAAACAAAAGTCTTCATGCTTCATGTTCCTCAAATGAATACCAAGTCTTCAAGGTCACACCAATTTCTTCACTTTCAAAGTCTTCAGAAAGTCTTCAGAAATCCAAAGTCTTCAGTCGAAGAACTTCATTTTTAGGGGTCGACTTTCTCTGTAAATATCAAACTCCTCATAGACTTATAGACCTGTGTACACTCACAAACGCATTAGTCCCTTAACCTATAAGTCTTCAATACACCAAAATCACTAAGGGGCACTAGATGCACTTACAATCTCCCCCTTTTTGGTGATTGATGACAATATAGGTTAAGTTTTCAACGGGGATAAACATATGAAGTGTAAATACTGATATTGAGGAATTTGATTGCAAAATATAGAAGAACTCCCCCTGAAGATGTGCATAGTGAGGAATTTGCTTTTGAAGCAATGCACACTTGAAGGGTAGAATCATGGAGGTCTCCCCCTATATCTTGTAATTCATACACACATTTGACATAATATATGAAGAATTTGAAATGCATGATGAAATATGGTGACTGATGTAATTCAGCATGCGTGCAATAATATTAACGAGGAATAAGCATGCAGAAGAACAGCAAAAGTATCAGGCCACCATAGAGTTTAAGTTTACAACTCAGTCCAACAAAGTCATCAGAAGAACGAGAGTTGTAACTTTAGAAAAAAAATGCCCATAAGATAGACCCGCTTGAACACTAACTCAAATTTCTCCCCCTTTGTCATCAAATGACCAAAAGGGTCGAAAATGAGGACTAACGCCCCGGAAGAATATCAAGGTGATGAAGGAGCGTCAGCATTGTTGGGGTCGTTTGTTGGAGTAGGGCCTGCCGCAGTGTCGTCCAAATCTTCATGTTCATCAGTGTCACGTGATGAAGAATAGGAGCTGGCCACCAAGGAAGGAACCTTGACCTTCTTGTACTTCTTCGGAGGAGGTGCAGCCCAGTCAAGATCTTCCTTGAGACCCATTTTCTTCAGATCTTCTTCACTATAGACTTGAGACAGAACAGCCCAGGTGCGGTTGAGGGTTTGATGAAGGTAGTAGTGGTTTTTCTTCACTGCATTGTGGGTAGCAGTCATGTTGTGAAGAATTGAACCAAACTGACGCTTGACCCATTTATGATTGCGATCAACCTTCTGGTGAAGACTGAGGAGAAGCTCACGGTCAGTCATCACCCTGGGTGCTGTGCCTTGAGGATTTTGCTTGGGTGCGTTGGCGGCAGAGTCATCATTGGTGGAGTAGGATGCAGCCTTGCGAAATTGTCCATCCAATGGACGAATGCCTTCATCAATTACAGCAGTAGCCTTGCACTTTTCATCAGCTGAGGAAAAATGTCCGTTTGAGGACTTCAATCGGAGGCAAGTAGCTGCAATGGTTCAGTGTATCAGCTTTATAGTTGAGTGAAGACCTTGTCCTAATGAATCTCATAATCCAAGGTGCATAAGGCTTCAGCTCAAACGGTGACATTGCGACATTGGCCAGAGTCCTCATGAAGAAATCATGGAAGTTGACGGGAACGCCATGAATGATATTGAAAATTAGATTCTTCATGATGCCAACGACTTCTTCTTCATTTGAGTCGTGGCCCTTGATAAGACTCAATGTCTTCGTCAGAATGCGATAGACAGTCCGAGGCACATACAACAATTCCTTCACAAGGAATTTTGTTCTTGGGGCCTGACCTGGCTTCAAAGGCTTCATCAGCACTTGCATGTAGTGATCGGTAAGCTCAGGTTCATTGTAGACGAAACAAGCACCTTCAAGGGGAGGACTGAGTGGTAAGGCACAAAGCAATTCAGTAGCTAGTGCCTGGTAGTGAGTGCTTTCAGACATCCAGTCCAGCACCCATGAATTCACATCTTCAGAATTTCCGGTGATGTGCAGTGTCGCATAAAATTGAAGAATAAGTTCTTCATTCCAATCACAGATGTCAGTGCAAAAATTTAACAATCCAGCGTCATGAAGAACACTGAGGACTGGCTCGCAGCACGACAGAGATTCCATATCCACGTGAGTAATGTGCTCATGATCGAAGACTTTGTCTTTGTTGAACAGCACTGAGGAATAGAAATTTGCCTGGCTGGCAGTCCAGAAACGCCTCTTCCTTATGCGAGCACAGTCATAAGGGTTGTAATCAGTGAAGAATACATGCTCCCCAAAGAAGGCATCTGCCTTGAATTTTTGCTTCCTTGAGAATGGATCCTTTGGCTTGGGCAGAGGAGTGTCAGTGAGTTGCATCACAACCTCAGGAATCGCAATCTCAGGTTCTTCAGGCTGAGGAATTTCTGGTTCCTCTTCAGTGGCAGCATGGTTCTTGAATTCTTCATTTTCATTTTCTTCAACACTAGCGGCTGGAATGTCTTCATGAGCTTCATCAGATCCCATTTGAACTGTAGTGACTGGGGACTGAGGAATTTGCTGCAGTGGAGTGAAGAGTGGATAATTGGGGTGCTGACTTCCCCAAAAGTCATCATTCATCACCGGTGTGGTACAACCAATGTCCACATCTTCATCTTCAATTTCTTCAACGCCGGCCTCTTCAGCAGTAAACTGAGGCATAGGCGATGAAACAACTAGGGTTGAAGGGATTTCATCCACTTCAATTTCTTCATCCATCTGCTCTGACGTAGCAGCAGAAGGAGTTTCTTCTTCAGATCCGCTAGGGATCACATACTTCATCAAAAGGAACAAGGTCCTTTGATGGCATGGTTGAGATCGGAACAGCATCAATGGGGTTTGCAAAAGAGCTGGTCATAGACTTCATTTTCTTTGGAGCTGAAGAATCTGAAGAAGCTGATGCCTTCCTTTTGTTCACTGCTGCATGCTCTCTAGCCTTGGTCTTCTTCACATCTGATGCAGATGGAAGGATGGGAGTTGGAGTAGGCGCAGGAGGAGCAGAGGAATGTGGTTGATTTTCTTCAGGCCCAACTGATGCAGTTGCCCTGACCTCTTCATTTTCTTCAGGCGCACCACAAGTGGGTGCCCTGGCAATTTCTTCAGCGGCTGGAATGCAGTCATCAGCCCAGGAACTCACATTTTCTTCAGCGGCCTGATTGTCATCAGCGGTGTTGGCATGTTCTTCAGTTGGCTGAGCAGATGCTTCAGCCAGAGGAATTTCCTGTTGTGTTGGAGCTGCAACATTGGTGGTGAACTTCTCAGTTAGTTTAACAAACCTGACCTTGGCTCCTTTCCAATCAGCATAGTAAGCGTTGAAATCATCGCTGAGGACTTTGATTTCAGACTGGATCTTTACAAGTTCATCAGTTGTCATAGAGATAACGTTGTTCTTCAGAAATTTCTCCTTCTTATATTGCGCTTTCTTGATCTTCCTAGCCTTCTCAAATTTCCATTTTTCTTCTTGGATGAAATGGCCAGGAGTCAACTTGAAATCAGGCATAGGAGTGTTTGGGTCCTTGTGCCAGAGATCAATATAGTCGAGGATCAACTTTGGATCCAAAAGCAGTGGCACATCTGTGCCCTTGGCTCTAGCGGCCCTGACTTGCCTATCTCTGATGATTTCAGCAAGTTCTTCATCATCAGCTTCGTCTTCTTCAGACGGTACTTGGAAGGCGACCTGCCTCTTGTGAGGACTTGGGTAAGAGCCTCGTCCAGCAGTGGTCTTAGTCTTCAACAGAGAGGGTCCTGTTGAAGAATTTGGTGCAGCCGAGGAACTAGCTGAAGCTCCTGAGGCAATAGAGATGCATGTAGTCCTTTGGCACGTGGCAAGATGCACAGGTGTTGAGGACTTTGTCGGAGCAGCTGAGGACTTTGGAGGAGCAGGAGCGGCTTGAGGAATTGGCCGTGAGGGCTTAGTTGAGGAAATTGGCAGTGAGGGCATTGAAGAAGAGGCACTTGGCTTGTGCGCAGGCTTCTTTGCCATGGATTTGTTCGGCCTTACAGAGGCCTCAGCAGCAGCAGTGGAATCTTTGTTGAATTTCTTCATTGCATCTTTTGCCTGTTTGGCCAACTTGGCCTGGCGCTTGGCCCATTCTTCAGGAAAATCCTCACCGTGCTTCATGCTAGTGGGATCTGCCTCTTGGCCAGGTGCCAATGGTGGTCTTGAGCATGGAGGAGTAACAGCGAATTTCTTCATGTATTTTGGAGTCACATACTTGTACTCCCTCCACTCTTTTGCCCATCTCCTTTCTATCCTCTGAATGCGCACCTTGCGCTGATTCTTATCTTCCTCAGGGGGTGTGCAGTACCCAGCATAAATGTCCTCAGAGATTTCAAAGGCAGTATTGACCTCAGGCCTCTTTCCTCCTTTCTGTGGCTTCTTTCCATCAGCCATTTTCTTCAGTTGAGGAATTTGAACAATTGAACTCTCTGAAGAAGTATGCAACTTTTTTTTGAGGAACGCTGCAAATGAGTTAAGTTGATGAGAACCTAGTGATTCAGCAGCGGACATGAGTACCTATGAACAGAGTATAGTTGCGAAGAATTTGGAAAGGTCATATGCGTTCTCAGAAGAATTTTCAAAAAGAACAAGTTTGAGGAATTTGACCAGATGAGTCTTGAAGAATTTCACTAAGCGTTCTTTGTCTTAGGTTCCAGAGTTGTATAGATCGAAGATCCACACAATTGAGGAATCTTGAAGAAAAATGATGCTTAGAAAAACTAATCAAGAACAGATGACAAGTGAGGTGTTCAGTGTGTGAAAAATTTGAGGAATAAACACCTTTGAAGATTTTGTAGAAGTCATTTGAATCAAAGAGGGCAGTAAAAGTAACTTTTAATTATCCTGGACGAAGAACACGCGAACTGTGAGGTGGAGAAGTGAGGTTCGTCTGTGCAGATCTTCCACGCCCTAACTCGGCGGAGGAAGACGGCTACGGCAGCGGCCGAGTGAATATTTCCACGGCCGGTGCGAGTACGGTGGCGACGAGGTCGAGGCAGTGAAGCTCTTCCTCACCGGCGACGATGAAATAGCGGTGGCGCTGGGGTTTGGGAAGCTTGAGCTGGAGAGAGATCGAGCGGAGTAAAGGAAGTGAGGAAGGGGAGAGGGGGTATTTATAGCCACGGTGAAAAACTGTTCACCCGAAGAAATTGGACGAACGTGCCCCTGACCCTTCTCATTCGCTTGACATGTGTCACCCACGTACTGAGAAGTGAAGATCGTGTTAGATCGTGGGTGAATAGATAACTATTTCGTGGGATGCGGAACGGTTTGAGTGGCAAAGCCGAAAATTTGGATAAGATAAGTTAAAAGTTCCGTTTGCAAATTCTTCGGCTGAAAAGGACACAGTGAAGATTTTGAACGAGTTTCAAATAGAACGCGCATGAAGAATTTGTGAATAGATTGGGTTGAGTATAGCATAGAGGGGGAAGGGTCCGATCACATTCACTTAGCAGAAAAACCAACTTGAAGAATTAGCCATAAGTGAATGCTGTAGAGGACATAAACTCATATATATATATATATATATATATATATATATATATATATATATATATATATATATATATATATATATATATATATATATATATATATAGCCAATGAAGAAACACGACGGAGAAGGTGAAGACAATGCAAAGTTGAAGAACATGAACAACTGAGGAATTTCAAAAAACTGAGGAAAAACTCAAATTGAAGAACACGACGAACTGGGTTATGGAGAAGTGAAGCTCGTCTATGCAGATCTTCCACGCCCTAACTTGGCGGAGGAAGACGGCTACTGCGGCGGCGGAGTGAAGATTTCCGCGGCCGGCGCAAGTATGGCGGCGATGAGGTCGAGGCAGTGAAGCTCTTCCTCACTGGCGACGATGATGTAGCGGCGGCGCTAGGGTTTGAGAAGCTCAAGCGGGAGAGAGGTCGAGCGGAGTAAAGGAAGTGAGGAAGGGAAGAGGGGGTATTTATAGCCATGGTGAAAAACTGTTCGCCCGAAGAAATTGGACGAACGTGCCCCTGACCCTTCTCATTCGCTTGACATGTGTCACCCACGTACTGAGAAGTGGAGATCGTGTTAGATCGTGGGTGAATAGATAAGTATATCGTGGGAAGCGGAACGGTTTGAGTGGCAAAGCCGAAAATTTGGATAAGATAAGTTAAAAGTTCCGTTCGCAAATTCTTCAACTGACAAGGACACAGTGAAGATTTTGAACGAGTTTCAAATAGAACGCACATGAAGAATTTGTGAATAGATTGGGTTGAGTATAGCATAGAGGGGGAAGGGTCCGATCACATTCACTTAGCAGAAAAACCAACTTGAAGAATTGGCCACAAGTGAATGCTGTAGAGGACATAAACTTATATATATATATAGCCAATGAAGAAAAATGACGGAAACAGTGAAGATTTCGCAAAGTTGAAGAATATGAACAACTGAGGAATTTCAAAAACTGAGGAAAAACTCAAATTGAAGATTTTCAACTTTTGTGGTGGCGTGACCCACCGTATAAGAATGATGATTTCAGACACCGCGTACACTTGTCGTAGGGTTCTGAGAATCAAATTATTCATTAATTTCTTCACACTTAGAGTGTTATTCTTCATTGATTGAAGAAAAACGTTTCTTCATGTGTTGCACATCTAAGTCATCAATTTTGCATAAGTGTTAGGATGAGTGTCCTTTTCAAAGAACATTCGAAGATTCTAAGATATTTAGCTCACACCGCAACTTGCTAAATCTCTTCTCATCCAAGGGCTTTGTGGAGATATCGGCTAGCTGTTCTTCAGTCTTCACATGCTCAATAGAAACGTCGCCGTTCAACACATGATCATGAAGAAAATGATGACGAATCTGAATGTGCTTTGTCTTCGAGTGCTAAACTGGGTTGTGAGCAATCTTGATGGCACTCTCATTGTCACAAAAGAGAGGCACATTCTTCACATTGACGCCATAGTCCTTGAGAGTTTGCTTCATCCACAGCAATTGAGCACAGCAAGAACCAGCAGCAATGTACTCAGCTTCAGCAGTAGACAGTGATACGTAGTTCTGCTTCTTCGAGGACCAACAGACCAAAGATCGCCCGAGGAAATGACAACCAGATGTTGACTTGCGATCCACACGATCACCAGCATAGTTAGTGTCAGAATATCCAACGAGATCAAAAGCCGAGCCCTTGGGGTACCATAATCCAAGTGTTGGTGTGTGAGCTAGATATCGAAGAATATGTTTCACAGCCTTATGGTGTGATTCCTTCGGTGTAGCTTGAAATCAGGCACACATGCAAACACTAAGCATAATATCTGGCCTAGATGCACATAAGTACAATAAAGAACCAATCATGGAGCGGTATACCTTTTGATCGAAGTCAATACCATTTTCATCAGTGCACAGATGGCCATTTGTGGGCATAGGAATTTTGATGCCTTTGCAATCTTGCATGCCGAATATCATCAGTACATCCTTGAGGTATTTCTCCTGAGACATGAATATGTCATTGCGCTGTTGATGAATTCGAAGACCTAAGAAGAATTTCAATTCTCCCATCATAGACATTTGACATTCTTCACTCATCATATAGGCAAATTCATCACTATAACGTTGGTCAGTACAGCCAAAGATAATATCATCAACCTATATTTGGCACACAAACAATTCACCATCATAAGATTTAGTGAAAAGAGTAGGGTCGAGTGAACCTGGTTTGAAGCCTTTCTTCTTGAGGAATTCCTTCAAAGTATCATACCACGCCCGAGGGGCCTGCTTGAGGCCATAGAGGACCTTATTTAGTCTGAAGACTTTGTCAGGATGCTTAGGATCTTCAAAACCTGGGGGTTGAGCAACATATACTTCTTCCTCAAGCTTACCATTGAGGAATGCACTTTTCACATCCATTTGATATAAAGTGATATCATGATGGTTAGCATAAGCAAGTAATATGTGAATAGCTTCAAGTCTAGCAACAGGTGCAAAAGTTTCATCGAAATCAATTCCTTCAACCTGTGTGTAGCCTTGAGCTACTAGCCGTGCCTTATTCCTCACCACAAGGCCATTTTCATCTTGCTTGTTGCGGTAGATCCACTTTGTGCCAATGATATTGCGTTTGCGAGGATCTGGACGATTGACCAGTTCCCAAACGTTGTTGAGCTCGAACTGATGTAATTCTTCTTGCATGGCCTGAATCAACTCAGGCTCCAGAAATGCTTCATCTACCTTAGTGGGCTCTGTGATAGAGACAAAAGCATAGTGCCCACAAAAGTTAGATAAATGTGAAGCTTTTGAGCGTGTGAGAGGACCTGGTGCTTCAATGTCATCGATGATCTTCTCAACTTGCACTTCTTTTGCAACGCGAGTATGAGTAGGTTGTCGTCGAGGAATTTTATCAACATTTTCTTCAGCAATTTCTTCAGGTGCATTAGTTCGACGTTCTTCACGTTCTAGAATGAATTTTTCAGCAGATTCTTCGGTAGGAATGACATCCTCAGTAGCCTTGAACTTGATAGTTTCCTCAGGTGCTGGTTCATCTATCATAGAGGGTAGGTGCTCTCTTTGCGAGCCATTACTTTCATCAAACCGCACATCTACAGTTTCAACAACCTTGTGAAGAACGGTGTTGAAGACTCTATAGGTGTGCGAGTCCTTTCCATAACCAAGCATAAAACCTTCATGTGCTTTCGGTGCAAATTTAGCATTGTGATGAGGATCTCTAATCCAACATTTAGCACCGAAGACTTTGAAATAACTCACATTGGGTTTCTTGTCAGTGAGGAGTTCATAGGCAGTCTTCTTGAAGAATTTGTGAAGATATACCCTGTTGATGATGTGGCACGCAGTATAAATTGCCTCAATCCAGAAGTGACGAGGCATCTTGTACTCATCAAGCATAGTGCAAGCCATCTCAACAAGAGTTCTGTTCTTGCGCTCCACAACGCCATTCTGCTGAGGAGTATAAGGAGCAGATAACTCATGAGTAATACCAAGTTCATCAAGATAGCCATCAAGACTAGAATTCTTGAACTCAGTTCCATTGTCACTTCTGATGTGCTTGATCTTCACACCAAAGTTGGTTGAAGCCCTCGAGTAAAATCGTTTGAAGACTTCCTGCACTTCATGTTTGTAAGTAACAATGTGTACCCATGTGTAACGAGAGTAATCATCAACAATAACAAGCCCATAGAGAGATGCGTCATTTGTGACAGGTGAGTAAGGGTTAGTACCAAAGAGGTCCATGTGAAGCAATTCGAATGGTCGAGTAGTGGTCATGATAGTCTTCGCTGGATGCTTAGCCTTGGTCATCTTTCCAGCTTCACAAGCTCCACACAACTGATCCTTGAGGAATTTGACATTCTCAATGCCAATGACATTCTTCTTCTTCGCAAGCGCGTGCAAATTCCTCATGCCTACATGACTAAGTCGTCGATGCCATAGCCACCCTTCTGAAGCTTTTGCGAGTAGGCAGACGGACGGTTGCGGTCCTGTAGAGAAATCAACAATATACAAGTCTCCTCTCCTAAAGCCTTCGAAGACTTTGGAATTGTTAGCTTCCATAACCACAACACAATTATACTTGCCAAAGAAAACTACCATATCAAGATCACAAAGCATTGAGATAGACATGAGGTTGTGTCCTAAGGACTCAACAAGCATGACTTTGTCCATGTGTCGATCCTTGGTGATTGCAACCTTACCTAGACCCAATACCTGACTTTTGCCTTTGTCAGCGAAGATGATATGCTTCAGATGCGATGGTGATAAGGGAGCATCAATCAATAGATTCTTGTCACCAGTCATGTGATTTGTACATCCACTATCGAGGACCCACTCAGTGGCTTTGGGTTGATCATCCTGTAGATGAATTAGTGTAGCTTACGAACTTCATATACTTCATCAGTGAAGAATATGACATCACAATTCATTAGACCAATTTCATCAAGCAATGCAACAGTTAAAAACAGTATGAGGATGTGAGAAATGAAAGTTCATTTCTTCATGATTAGCCTGCGTCCTTTCAGGCACTCTTCAGGTCTCCAGCAAATTCTTAAGACGTTTGAGCATGTCTGGAGACCTGACCCTGCATAAAAGATTAGTTCTTTTTCTTTACCACCCACATCTGAAGGGGCGGCAAAGAGTTCATCACTCTGCGAGCTCCATACGAAAAAGGTGGCATAGAAGCCAATCCATTTCGTTTCACATAAGAGAAGTTAGGGTAAGCATATGAATAAGCAGAGAAATTCTTCGAGGACTTATGAACATAATGATTAGAAGAATAATGCTCATATTCATAGCCCTTGGTTCTTCCCTGCGAAACAGAGTTGTTAGCACGATAATGTTCATATGAGGACTTTGATCCTCTTGAGGAATATGATCCATGTGAGGAATTTTGTCCGTATGAGGACTTGGATCCATATGAAGAATTTGGTCCATATGAAGAATTTGATCTGGGGTTCCTAATCTTCACAAGTGGTGTCATGAGGACATTCCCCTGAAGACTTTCAAGGCACCTTTTGGGAACCCAGATTTTCTTCATAGGGGAACCGTTCCTGCAGTTAGTGCCAACATATCTAGCAAATACTTCACCATTCTGAGTTTTAAACAGTTTCTAGTTGGAGTCAAATGACTCATCAGAAGAATGAGAATATTCACATGTAAAGCCAGATAAATTAGATGGATCAACTGGAGGTCCCTTTGCAGCAACCCATGAGGTTTGGGGGTACTACTCAGGCTTCCAATATGTACCATCAGCATTGAGTTTCCTCTCAAAGGCAATACCCTATTTCCTAGGGTTCCTGTTGAGGATCTGCTTTTTAAGCACATCACAAAGAGTCTGATGCCCTTTGAGGCTTTTGTACATGCCTGTCATGTACAATTCCTTCAGCCCTGCATCGTTAGTGATACTAGCAATGTCCTCAGACGAGGAATTAATGATAGCAGAGAAAGTTGAGAAATTTGTAGCATTAGAAGCATTTGAACATTCAGGTGAAGAATTAGCAGATTCACGTTCAATGCATTTCAAAAATGGAGGAACAACTTGATCCTGAGCAGCGCTGATTTGTTGAGCAAGTAATGAATCACACTCCTTTTGAAGATCTTCAAAACTCACTTTTAGCTTCTCAAGATCTTGCTTTCTTTGAAAAAATTCATAAGAAAGCTTCTCATGATCAGACAAGAGAGTGTTATGATGACCTTGAAGGTTGTCAAACCTAGTCTGAAGTCTCTGAAGATTTTCAGTCAAGGTTTTAGTGCGATCCATTTCTTCAACCAACATATCATCACTTTTGTCTAGCATGTTTTGAACCTTTTCAAGGGCCCTTTGTAACCTCACAGCATTTCCAAAGCACTCACTCTTCCATACTGTCCTTTGCTCAGATGGCCACATATGATATTCTTCGCTTGAGAATCGAGTTGCTAGAATCTCTTCACATCGGTAGAATTCAGTGAGGGTGAGAGAGAGGGAACACCATTTTCCACAACATACCAGATATCGTTATCAATTGCCTCAACATGCATTCTCATCTTATTCTTCTAGTAGGGGTAGTCCATCCCATCGAAGGTAGGACACCCAGCAGAGACCTTGATTATACCTGCAGTCGACATAACTAAAACTCCAGGCGGTTAAACAAAAATCACACAGAACAAGGGAGTACCTTGCTCTGATAGCAATTGAAAGTGCGTTATATCGACTAGAGGGGGGTGAATAGGCGATTTTTATAAATTCTTCACTTAGGAATTTGTGGGTGAGCAAAGTCCTTAGCGAAGAACTACTTGCAGCGGAATAAGTACTCAAAAGTATGCATAGCAGAACACAAGCATAGTCATCATGATGAAATGAAAACAAGCACAGAGTACAGAAAGCGTAAACACAGGATAACATGGGATGAAGACAAACAGACTGAGGAAATTGAACTGAGGAAATTGAAAAAGTCTTCAGTCAAAGTCTTCAAACACAGATATGAACAAGCATACAACAAAGTAATGAGGAAATGAAAGAATTGAGGAACTAGAACCAGTAAGCTTGTTGAAGACAATGATTTGGTAGACCAGTTCCAACTGCTGTCTCAGTTGTACGTCTGGTTGGAGCGGCTAGGTATTTAAACCTGAGGACACACAGTCCCGGACACACAGTCCTCACCGTATTCTCCTTGAGCTAAGGTCACACAGACCTTGCCCAATCACTCGTGGTAAGTCTTCAGGTGGCTTCCAAACCTTCACAAACTCGGTCACTCGGAGATCCACAATTTCCTCTTGGATGCTCTAGACCATGACGCCTAACCGTCTGGAAGAAGCACAGTCTTCAAAGGTAACAAGAGTCGGATCCACGCAGGATCAATCTCTTCAGTGATGCTCAATCACTTTGGGTTTGTAGGTGTTTGGGTTTGGGTTTTTCCTCACTTGATGATTTTCGCTCAGAGTCCTCGGAGGATGGGATGCTCTCAAATGACAAGTGTCAGTTTCTCTCGGAGCAGCCAACCAGCTAGTGGTTGTACGGGGCGGCTCTTTATAGCCTAGGGAGCAGCCCGACATGATAAGACATAAATGCCATTCAATGATATGACCGTTAGGTGGATAAGATATTTTGGGACAGCTGGCGCATAGCACAGCAACGGTCGGAAATTTGAGGCTCAGATTCCTCAGGGCTATCGTGTTCCTCACTGTGTAGGCAATCCGCACTGGCGAATTCCTAACTCCTTAGTCAGAACAAATTCCTTAGAGACCAGAAGAACTTTGTCTCTGTCACTGAAGAATATGACTGATCTGTATGAGATTTCCAATGGCTTCACTCGAAGGGATTGGTAGGTGTAGGATTTTGAGTTGAGCATCACATGGAAATTTTTCCTTAGTATTTCCTCGACCCCCTTTAACAGTACGATGTTTCCTATGACTCAACAAAGAGAAAATGAAACTACGAAAACAAAAGTCTTCACGCTTCATGTTCCTCAAATGAATACCAAGTCTTCAAGGTCACACCAATTTCTTCACTTTCAAAGTCTTCCGAAAGTCTTCAGAAATACCAAAGTCTTCAGTCGAAGAACTTCATTTTTAGGGGTCGACTTTCTCTGTAAATATCAAACTCCTCATAGACTTATAGACCTGTGTACACTCACAAACGCATTAGTCCCTTAACCTATAAGTCTTCAATACAGCAAAATCACTAAGGGGCACTAGATGCACTTACATAAGGTCACGCAAACCTCGCCCAATCACTCGTGCTAAGTCTTCAGATGACTTCCAAACCTTCACAAACTCGGTCACTCGGCGATCCACAATTCCTCTTGGATGCTCTAGACCATGACGCCTAACCATCTGGAAGAAGCACAGTCTTCAAAGGTAACAAGCGTCAGATCCACGCAGGACCAATCTTTTCAGTGATGCTCAATCACTTGGGGTTTGTAGGTGTTTGTGTTTGGGTTTTCCTCACTTGATGATTTTCGCTCAAAGTCCTTGGAGGATGGGATGCTCTCAAATGACAAGTGTCAGTTTCTCTCGGAGCAGCCAACCAGCTAGTGGTTGTAGGGGGCGGCTATTTATAGCCTAGGGAGCAGCCCGTCATGATAAGACATAAATGCCCTTCAATGATATGACCGTTAGGTGGGTAGATATTTTCGGACAGCTGGCGCATAGCACAGCAACGGTCAGAAATTTGAGTGTCAAATTCCTCAGGGCTATCATGTTCCTCACTGTGTAGGCAATCTGCACTGGCGAATTCCTAACTCCTCAGTCAGAACAAATTCCTCAGAGACCAGAAGAACTTCGTCTCTGTCACTGAAGAATATGACTGAACTGTATGAGATTTCCAATGGCTTCACTCAAAGGGATTGGTAGGTGTAGGATTTTGAGTTGAGCATCACATGGAAATTTTTCCTTAGTATTTCCTCGACCCCCTTTAACAGTACGGTGTTTCCTATGACTCAAGAAAGAGAAAATGAAACTACGAAAACAAAAGTCTTCACGCTTCATGTTCCTCAAACGAATACCAAGTCTTCAAGGTCACACCAATTTCTTCACTTTCAAAGTCTTCAGAAATCCAAAATCTTCAGTAGAAGAACTTCATTTTTAGGGGTCGACTTTCACTGTAAATATCAAACTCCTCATAGACTTATAGACCTGTGTACACTCATAAACACATTAGTCCCTTAACCTATAAGTCTTCAATACACCAAAATCACTAAGGGGCACTAGATGCACTTACAGTCATCAAGACCAGAATTCTTGAACTCAGTTCCATTGTCACTTCTGATGTGCTTGATCTTCACACCAAAGTTGGTTGAAGCCCTCGAGGAAAATCGTTTGAAGACTTCCTGCACTTCATGTTTGTAAGTAACAATGTGTACCCATGTGTAACGAGAGTAATCATCAACAATAATAAAGCCATATTGAGATGCATCATTTGAAACTGCATAATAATGGTTAGGACCGAAGAGATCCATGTGAAACAATCTAAATGGTCGAGTGGTGGTCATGATAGTCTTCGTTGGATGCTTGGCCTTGGTCATTTTTCCGGCTTCACAAGCTCCGCATAAGTGATCCTTGAGGAATTTTACATTCTCAATGCCAATGACATGCTTCTTCTTCGCAAGCGTGTGCAAATTCCTCATGCCTGCATGACCAAGTCGTCGATGCCAGAGCCAGCCTTTTGAAGCTTTTGCAAGTAGACACACGGCTGGTTGCGGTCCTGTAGAGAAATCAACAATATACAAGTCTCCTCTCCTAAAGCCTTCGAAGACTTTGGAATTGTCAGCTTCCATAACCACAACACAACGATACTTGCCAAAGACAACAACCATATCAAGATCACAAAGCATTGAGACAGACATGAGGTTGTATCCTAAGGACTCGACAAGCATGACTTTGTCCATGTGTCGATCCTTTGTGATCGCAACCTTACCTAGACCCAATACCTTACTTTTGCCTTCGTCAGCGAAGATGATATGCTTCAGATGCGATGGTGATAAGGGAGCATCCATCAATAGATTCTTCTCACCAGTCATGTGATTTGTACATCCACTATCGAGGACCCACTCAGTGGCTTTGGGTTGATCATCCTGCAGATGAATTAGTGCAGCTTACGAACTTCATATACTTCATCAATGAATAATATGACATCACAATTCATGAGATTATTTTCATCAAGCAATGCAACAGATAAAGCAGTATGATGACGTGAGAAATGAAAGTTCATTTCTTCATGATTACTCTGCGTCCTTTCAGGCACTTTTCAGGTCTCCAGCAAATTCTTCAGATGTTTACGCACATCTGGAGACCTGACCCTGCATAAGAGATTAGATCGTTTTCTTCACCACCCACATCTGAAGGGGTGGCAAAGAGTTCATCACTCTGCGAGATCCATACGAGAAAGGTGGCATAGAAGCCAATCCATTTCGTTTCACATAAGAGGAGTTAGGGTAAGCATATGAATAAGCAGAGAAATTCTTCGAGGACTTACGAACATAATGATTAGAAGAATAATGCTCATATTCATAGCCCTTAGCTCTTCCCTGTGAAACAGAGTTGTTAGCACGATGATATTCATATGAGGACTTTGCTCCTTTTGAGGAATATGATCCACGTGAGGAATTCGGTCCGTATGAGGACTTGGATCCATATGAAGAATTTGATCCATATGAAGAATTTGATCCATATGAAGAATTTGATCTGGGGTTCCTATTCTTCACAGGTGGTGTCATGAGGACATTCACCTGAAGACTTTCAAGGCACCTTTTGGGCACCCAGATTTTCTTCAAAGGGAACTGTTCCTGCAGTTAGTGCCAACATATCTAGCAAATACTTCACCATTCTGATTTTTGAACAGTTTATAGTTGGAGTCAAATGACTCATCAGAAGAATGAGAAGATTCACATGTAAAGCTAGATAGATTAGATGGATCAATTGGAGGTCCCTTTGCAGCAACCCATGAGGTTTTGGAGTACCGCTCAGGCTTCCAATATGTACCATCAGTATTGAGTTTCGTCTCAAAGGCAATACCTTCTTTCCTAGGGTTCCTGTTGAGGATCTGCTTTTTAAGCACATCACAAAGAGTCTGATGCCCTTTGAGGCTTTTGTACATGCCTGTCATGTACAATTCCTTCAGCCCTGCATCATCAGTGATACTAGCAATGTCCTCAGATGAGGAATTAGTGATAGCAGAGTCAGTTGAAGAATTTGTAGCATTAGAAGCATTTGAACATTCGGGTGAAGAATTAGCAGATTCACGTTCAATGCATTTCAAACATGGAGGAACAAATTCTTCCTGAGAAGCACTGATTTGTTGAGCAAGTAATGAATCGCGCTCCTTCTGAAGATCTTCATAACTCACTCTTAGATTTTCAAGATCTTGCTTTCTCTGAAGAAATTCATAAGAAAGCTTCTGATGATCAGATAAGAGAGTGTTATGATGACCTTGAAGGGTGTCATACTTAGTATGAAGTCTCTGAAGACTTTCAGCCAAAGACTTTGATTGATCCATTTCTTCACCCAACATATCATCGCTCCTATTTAGCATGTATTGAACTTTTTCCAAAGCTCTTTGTTGTTTAGTGGCAAGGGAAGCATGTTTGACATAGCTGGGTCCAAATTCATCACCAGATTCATCATCACTAGACTCGGATAGGTAGCATTCAGTTACCTCAGCACTTTTTGCCATAAGGCATGATGAAGAGGATGATGATTCTGGTTCGAATGTCATCGCTTTGAGAGATTCCTTGAAGTCCTCAAACCAAGGATCATGACGGGTTCGATGACCTTCATAGACCTCACAGAGACGGTCCCAGATAAGCTTCGCATGATCGAAATGCATGATGTTCCTGAACTGATTTTGAGACAGACAGGAGCAGATGACGTCCTTCGCCGTGAGATTAAGAAGAGTGTACTTGCGAATGTCATCAGCTTCCGCCATCTTGCATAGATCGGTCAGACCAATCTCAGTGACAGTCCACAGCTCGTTGTTCATCTCCATGAGGCGCTTCTTCATCATGGCCTTCCACTTGGGATACTCGTGACCGTCAAAGATGGGGCATGACACAGTCTTCATTCCTGTGGTCGACATAACTAAAACTCCAGGCGGTTAAACCAAAATCACACAGAACAAGGGAGTACCTTGCTCTAATACCAATTGAAAGTGCGTTATATCGACTAGAGGGGGGGTGAATAGGCGATTTTTATGAATTCTTCACTGAGGAATTTGCCGGTGAGGAAATTCCTTAGCGAAGAACTACTTGCAGCGGAATAAGTACTCAAAAGTAAACATAACAGAACACAAGCTTGGTCATCATGATGAAATGAAGACAAGCACAGAGTACAGAAAGCGTAAACACGGGATAGCACAGGATGAAGACAAACAGACTGAAGAAATTGAACTGAGGAAATAGAGAAAGTCTTCAGTCAAAGTCTTCAAACAGATATGAACAAGCACACAACACAGTTGTGAGGAAATGAAAGAGTTGAGGAAATAGAACTAGTAGGCTTGGTGAAGACAACGATTTGGCAGACTAGTTCCAACTGTTGTCTCAGTTGTACATCTGGTTGTAGCAGCTAGGTATTTAAACCTAAGGACACACAGTCCCGGACACCCAGTCCTGAACACACAGTCCAGGACACTTAGTCCTCATTGTATTCTCCTTGAACTAAGGTCACACAGACCTCGTCCAATCACTCGTGGTAAGTCTTCAGGTGACTTCCGAACTTCACAAACTCGGTCACTCAGCGATCCACTATTTCCTCTTGGATGCTCTAGACCATGACGCCTAACCGTCTGGAAGAAGCACAGTCTTCAAAGGTAATAAGCATCGGATCCACGCAGGATCAATCTCTTCAGTGATGCTCAATCACTTTGGGTTTGTAGGTGTTTGGGTTTGGGTTTTCCTCACTTGATGATTTTCGCTCAAAGTCCTCGGAGGATGGGATGCTCTCAAATGACAAGTGACAGTTTCTCTCGGAGCAGCCAACCAGCTAGTGGTTGTAGGGGGCAACTATTTATAGCCTAGGGAGCTGCCTGACATGATAAGACATAAATGCCCTTCAATGATATGACCGTTAGGTGGGTAGATATTTTGGGACAGCTGGCGCGTAGCACAGCAACGGTCTGAATTTTAGGCTCAAATTCCTAAAGGCTATCATGTTCCTCACTGTGTAGGCAATCCGCACTGCCGAATTCCTAACTCCTTAGTCAGAACAAATTCCTCGGAGACCAGAAGAACTTTGTCTCTGTCACTGAAGAATATGACTGAACTGTATGAGATTTCCAATGGCTTCACTCGAAGGGATTGGTAGGTGTAGGATTTTGAGTTGAGCATCACATGGAAATTTTTCCTTAGTATTTCCTCGACCCCTTTAACAATAGGGTGTTTCCTATGACTCAAGAAAGAGAAAATGAAACTACGAAAACAAAAGTCTTCACGCTTCATGTTCCTCGAATGAATACCAAGTCTTCAAGGTTACACCAATTTCTTCACTTTCAAAGTCTTCAGAAATCCAAAGTCTTCAGTCAAAGAACTTCATTTTTAGAGGTCGACTTTCTCTGTAAATATCAAACTCCTCATAGACTTATAGTCCTGTGTACACTCATAAACACATTAGTCCCTTAACCTATAAGTCTTCAATACACCAAAAGCACTAAGGGGCACTAGATGCACTTACATGCTGGCATGAGGAACTTGCACACTCTCGCGAAGAAGAAGCATGTCATTGGCATTGAGGATGTCAAATTCCTCAAGGATCACCTCTGCGGAGCTTGTGAAGCTGGAAAGAGGACCAAGGCCAAGCATCCCTCAAAGACTATCATGACTACCACTCGTCCATTTGAATTGCTTCACATGGATCTCTTTGGTCCTAATCATTATTCCTCATTCACCAATGAAGCATCTTTATATGGCTTTGTTATTGTTGATGACTATTCTCATTATACATGGGTGCATATCGTCACTTACAAACGTGAAGTGCAGGAAGTCTTCAAACGATTTTCCTCAAGGGCTTCAACCAACTTTTGTGTGAAGATCAAGCACATCCGAAGTGACAATGGGACCGAGTTCAAGAATACTGGTCTTGATGACTATCTTGATGAACTTGGTATTACTCATGAGTTATCTGCTCCTTATACTCCTCAGCAAAATGGCGTCGTGGAGCGCAAGAACAGGACTCTTGTTGAGATGGCTTGCACTATGCTTGATGAATACAAGACGCCTCGTCACTTCTGCATTGAGGCAATTGATACTGCGTGCCACATCATCAACAGGGTATATCTTCACAAATTCTTCAAAAAGATCTCATATGAACTCCTCACTGACAAGAAACCCAATGTGAGTTATTTCAAAGTCTTCGGTGCTAAATGTTGGATTGGAGATCCTCATCACAATTCTAAATTCGCACCGAAAGCACATGAAGGTTTTATGCTTGGTTACGAAAAGGACTCGCACACCTACAGAGTTTTCAACTCCTTTCACCAGAAGGTTGTTGAAACTGTAGATGTGCGGTTCGATGAAACTAATGGCTCGCAAAGAGAGCACCTACCTCCTGTGCTAGATGAAAGTCACCTGAGGAAACCATCAAGTTCAAGGCTACTGAGGATGTCATTCCTACTGAAGAATCTGCTGAAGAAGACATTCCAGAATGTGAAGAACAGCAAGCTGGCGCACCTGAAGAAAATGGCTCTGAAGAAAATGCTGAGCCAACTCAACGTTGCCAACCCGCTCATCCTCGCGTTGCAAATGAAGTGCAAATCAAGAAAATCATCAGCGACATCAATGCACCAGGTCCTCTCACACGCTCAAAGGCTTCACATTTGTCTAACTTTTGTGGGCACTTTGCTTTTGTATCTATCACAGAGCCCATCAAAGTAGATGAGGCATTTCTGGAGCCTGAGTGGATTCAAGCAATGCAAGAGGAATTACATCAGTTTGACCTCAACAATGTGTGGGAACTTGTCAAGCGACCAAACCCACGCAAGAACAATATCATCAGCACCAAATGGATCTACCGCAACAAGCAAGATGAAAATGTCCTGGTGGTGAGGAATAAAGCACGGCTTGTAGCTCAAGGCTACACACAGATTGAAAGAATTGATTTTGATGAAACTTTTGCACCTGTTGCTAGACTTGAGGCTATTTGCATATTGCTTGCTTATGCTAACCATCATAACATCATCTTATATCAAATGGATGTGAAAAGTGCATTCCTGAATGGTAAGCTTGAGGAAGAAGTATATGTTGCTCAACCCCTAGGTTTTGAAGATCCAAAGCATCCTGAAAAAGTCTTCAGACTCAATAAGGCCCTCTATGGCCTCAAGCAGGCCCCTCGGGCGTGGTATGATACTTTGAAGTAATTCCTCATGAAGAAAGGCTTCAAACCCGGTTCACTTGACCCAACTCTTTTCACCAAAACCTATGATGATGAATTATTCGTGTGCCAAATATATGTTGATGATATCATCTTTGGTTGTACTGACCGACGTTACAGTGATGAATTTGCCTCTATGATGAGTGAAGAATATCAAATGTCTATGATGGGAGAATTGAAATGTTTCTTAGGTCTTCAAATATGTCAATAGCGCAACGGTATATTCATATCTTAGGAGAAATACCTCAAGGGTGTTTTGAGGAAATTCGGCATGCAAGACTGCAAAGGCGTCAAAATCCCTATGCCCACAAATGGCCATCTATGCACTGATGAATATGGTATTGACTTCGATCAAAAGGTATACCACTCCATGATTGGTTCTTTATTGTATTTATGTGCATCTAGGCCAGATATTATGCTTAGTTTTTGCATGTGTGTCCTTTTTCAAGCTACACCGAAGGAATCACACCATAAGGCTGTGAAGCATGTTCTTCGATATCTAGCTCACACTCCAACACTTGGATTATGGTATCCCAAGGGCTCGGCTTTTGATCTCATTGGATATTCGGACTCTGACTATGCTAGTGACCGTGTGGACCGCAAGTCAACATCAGGCACATAACATTTCCTCGGTTGATCATTGGTATGTTGGTCCTCGAAGAAACAGAACTATGTATTACACTTTCTATTGCTGAAGCTGAGTACATTGCTGCTGGTTCGTGCTGTGCTCAGCTGCTATGGATGAGGCAAACCCTCAAGGACTATGGCATCAATGTGAAGAATGTGCCTCTCTACTGTGACAATGAGAGTGCCATCAAGATTGCTCATAACCCAGTTTAGCACTCGAAGACAAAGAACATTCAGATTCGTCATCATTTTCTTCATGATCATGTGTCGAAGGGCGACGTCTCTATCGAGCACGTGAAGACTGAAGAACAACTAGCCGATATCTTCATAAAGCCCTTGGATGAGAGGAGATTTAGCAAGTTGCGGTGTGAGCTAAATATCTTAGGATCTTCGAATGTCCTTTGAAAAGGACACACACATCCTAACACTTATGCAAAATTGATGACTTAGATGTGCAACACATGAAGTAACGTTTTTCTTCAATCAATGAAGACTAACCCTCTAAGTGTGAAGAAATTAACGAAGAATTTGATTCTCAGAGCCCTACAACAATTGTACGTGGCATCTGAAATCATCATTCTTATACGGTGGGTCACGCCACCAGCAAAAGTTGAAAATCATCAATTTGAGTTTTTCTTCAGTTTTTGAAATTCCTCAGTTGTTCAAATTCTTCAACTTTGCAATGTCTTCACTCTTTCCGTCGTTGTTCTTCATTGACTATATATATATTTGAGTTTTTAGTCCTCTACAGCATTCACTTATTGCTAATTCTTCAAGTTGCCTTTTCTGCTAAGTGAATGTGATCGGACCCTTCCCCCTCTATGCTAAACTCAGTCCAGTCTGTTCACAAATTCTTCATGTGCGTTCTATTTGAAACCCGTTCAAAATCTTCACTGTGTCCTTGTCAGCTAAAGAATTTGCGAAACGAAACGTTAAAATATTCTTATCTGAATTTTTGGCTTTTGCCGCTCAAACCGTTCCACATCCCACGATAGGATTTATCTATTCATCCGCGATCTCACATGATCGCCACCGCTCTGTACGTGGGTGACACATGTCGCTAGCATGAGCAGAGTCAGGGGCACGTTCGTCCATTTTCCTCGGGAGAGCGGTTTTTCACCTCGGCTATATATACCCCTCACCCTCCTGAGACTGCATTTACCCCGCTCGAACTCACTCCCCTCGCTCGAGCTTTCAAGACCTAGCACCGCTGCTACTTCCATCATCGCCGGTGAGGAAGGGCTTCACTGCATCAACCTCGTCGCCGTCGTACTCGCGCCGGCCGCGGATTTCTTCACTTCGCCGCCGCCGTAGATGTCTTCCTCTGCCAAGTTAGGGCGTGGCAGATCTGGACTGACGAACTTCCAATCTACAACTCCCAGTTCGTCGTGTTCTTCGTCAAGGGTAATTAAAAGTTACTTTTACTATCCTTGTTGATTCTGATGATTTCCACAAATCTTCAAAAGGTGTTTATTCTTCAACTTCCACACTTTAAACACCTCACACAAGCATCTGTTCTTGATCTATTTCTCTAAGCAACATTTTTCTTCAAGATTCCTCAATTGTGTGGATTTTCAATCTATACAACTCTGGAACCTAAGTCAAAGAACGCTTAGTGAAATTCCTCAAGACACCACTGGTCAAATTCCTCAAACTTGTTCATTTTGCAAAAACTTCTGAGTACGCATATGACCTCTCCAAATTCTTCGCACATATACTTTGTTCACAGGTACACATGTCCGCTGCTAAATATTTAGGTTCTCATCAACTTAACTCATTTGCAGCATTCCTAGAAGACAAATTGCATACCTCTTCAGAGAACTCAATTGTTCAAAATCCTCAGCTGGAGAAAATGGCAGATGGCAAGAAACCTCAGAAGGGAGGCAAGAAACTGGAAGTGAACACTGCCTTTGAAGTCCCTGATGACATCTATGTAGGGTATTGCACGCCTAATGAGGCAATTCATGGAAAGGAAACAAAGAATGAGTGCAAGGTGCACATTCAGAGGACTGAAAGAAGATGGGCACAGGAATCGAGGGAGTACAGATATGTCACTCCTAAGTACATGAAGAAATTCGCTCTACACCCTCCTTGCCCAAGACCTCCACTAGCACCTGGCCAAGAAGCTGATCCCACCAGCCTCAAGGGCGGTGAGGACTATCCTGATGAATGGGCCAAGAGGCAAGCAAAACTAGCCAAAATGGCTAAGGAAGCAGTGAGGAAATTCAACGAAGACTCTGCTGCTGCCGCTGCTGAGGCCTCTGCTAGCAAGCCCAAGAAGGCTATGCCTAAGATGCTAGATCGCAAACCACCAAGTTCCTCTGCAATGCCCTCAGGGCCAAGCTCATCTATGCCCTCACGGCAAATTCCTCAAGCTGCTCCAGTTCCTCCGGTTGCAAAGCCCTCAGCTCCTCCGGCAAAGTCCTCGGCACCTATGCATCTCGCCTCTTGTCAATGGACCACAGGCATCTCAATTACCTCAGGAGCCTCCGCAAGTTCTTCAGCTCCTCTGCAGTCCTCAACAGGGCCAACTTTGCTAAAGACCAAGGCTACTGCTGGACGAGGCACTAGACCAAGTCCTCACAAGAATCAGGTTGCCTTCCACGTCCCGTCAAGCAAAGACGAAGCTGATGATGAAGAACTCGTTGAAATCATCAGAGACAGACAGCAACAGGCTGCTAGAGCCAAAGGCACATATGTGCCTCTTCTGTTCGATCCCAAGTTGATCCTGGACTTCATTGATCTCTGGCACAAGGACCCCAACACTCATATGCCTGATTTCAAGCTCACACCTGGCCAAAGTCACATGTTGACCGCCTTCGTAGGCGAAGAAAAATGGAAATTTGAGAAGGTCAGGCAGCTGAAGAAAGCTCAGTACAAGAAGGAGCTTTTTCTAAAGAAAAATGTTGTCAAAATGACAACTGATGAACTTGTGACTATGCAAACTGAGATCAAAGGACTCAGTGATGAATTTGATGCCTACCGTGCAGATTGGCTTGGAGCCAACACTGGTGCGCGTCGGTCCTAAACAAACGGTTTTTACCCCTTTCCGCGACGGTATTTGGAACTGTCGCCAAGTGAGTGTGGGTGATAGGGTGGTCCTTACCACACGACCCAAAAACCGTCGGGGATAGGGAGCCTTGATGCATACAGTTGTCCCTATGTAACCATTTTTGATATCTCGAATATCCCAAACGCTTCATCCTTGCTACTCGTTTGTGCTCGCATTGCCATCGCAGTCAGAGTTTTGTGGTTCTGCCTAAAACCAGGCGGATTCCAGGCATGGGGGTTTTCCAGGCAGATTCTAGGCACAGGAGTTTTACGTGCCTGGCACAGCACAAACAGTTCATGATTATAAACCATGTATGATGGGTAGACAATCACACACATTAAGTTTTCCCGCACCGTATGTGATAGTGTCTGACGTGACACACGCTTTGCAAATGGCAACTATGTGCATGCTTGCACATGTTTCCTCTCTGTGAACCGTCTCGGATAATGGTGTATATCGCAAATGTTTGTGTTTTACCAACCGTGTGTGCCGTAATGACCTGCACAACGTAATTTCGCCCTAATGTAATTGCTGCTATTTAAAATTGTACCTAATTTAAACTTGAAAGTAGGCTATAGCTTTATTCATATCAATCAGGTTCAAACAACCAATGCATTATTCGATTCACAGGTACATATGTTTAAGAACTACATAAGCACCAAATAAAGAATGATGTACCAGGGTTCTATACTTGTACTATTACAGATGGTAAAGAAAGAGGCGACAGACATTCCAGTTGCTAAACAAGGTGAAGCAGAATGGCCCTATTGTGTTCTCCTGGATGCAGAAGGCATGCATGACTCTAGTCCAACCCCTTGTGATGGCCGGCCGCCAATCATGTAGTTTGAGAGGTAATCTTGAGTAAACTTCTTCAGGATCCACTGCAAAAGGAAAAAGATTTAGATATTGTCATCTAACACAACTCATTACGGGCAGTAAAAAGAAGGCTACAGGGTTCTTACTTACCATCCTGGAGTTCACTGTTGTCTTGCATAAAGTGTAAAAAAATAGTTCGATTGACATCTTTTGACCCATTTTAATAACAATCTTTATCAGTTTCCTCACTTGATGCTGGTTCATGAATATCTCATTGCCCCATACGCAGAAAGGGTCGAAGTGTGGATCTTTGGCAATGATATATGTACCTAAAAGCACCAAGTTAATATTAGAAGCTAAACAACAATTGAAAAATGATGTAGTACAACACTCCATCCATCCCATTATATAAGATTTTATTACATGTATATCTAGACATCATCAGAACATTAAGGTAACACTCTTCCTTGTTGCTATGTAGCCTGGGATTGCATATTTAGTCATTCAGTACAATGCATGTTGCTAAACAACAATTGAAAAACGAAAAGGCATGTTAACTGCAATATCCTTAACAGCAACCAAATATCGTAATTCATAGTGGTATTGTTGAAACTGTTATTGATGAAATTGAACTTCACGGCAAATAGTTGCACATATAGAGCATCACATTGTGAAGAACTGAAATAAACAAGTCATAAGGACATCTCTAGGCGATCCTTAAAAAGTTAAAGGACTAAAACCCTTGGTGGATATATATATACTCCAGCAATTTTTGGCCTTTTCTAGTCGATCCCCTAAACTTAAGGTTGTAAACTTCAATTTGATCAAGTTCAAAGCAAGTTCAACCGAAAGTAGCTTGCATTCAAACATAAACATAGATAGTTTTGCATAACCGAACATAAAACATAAATTTAAACTAAGCTAAACTACTTTTGGTCGAAGTAGAGGTCGAGCCAATCCTTCCTCGTCATGTACGGTGTGTCGCGAGCCGGGTCCGTGTCAATACCGTCGTCGGGGTCGTTGGGGAAGGCACTCCTCCACTCGTCGACGTCGATCTCCTTGTCCTCGGGGCCCACCTCGATGCCCTCCGTGCCGCCCTTGCCGCCGCCTTCGACCTCGTCATCAGAGGAGAGCGCGATAACCTCGCCACCCTCCGTGCCACCTTTGACCTTGTCATCAGAGGAGAGCACAATAACCTTGCCGCCCTCCGCGCCGGCAAAGATCGCCCGCTCCACCTCCACGAGCTCCGGGTGCTGCCGGCGGAGCTCTTGCATGTAGGCCTTGTCGGCGGTCTCGGCCTCAAGGCGTTCCCACGCCTTGCGGTCCTCCCGCGCCATAGCCGAGCTCACCACCCCTGGCTCCGGCGGAACGAGGTGGACCGGACGTGTGCCGAAGGGGAAATTGAGCCTAGCCGCCGCGCCGTGGTAGCGGACTTGCCAGCAGTCATCCATGGCCGTGAGCTCGGCCGGGTGGAAGCTATCGAGCCACCCGCAGGTGTAGGTCTCTCGATATGTAATCTTGGCAACCCATGTCCCCCACTGTCGCTGCCAGACCCCGGGGTAGGACTTCGTCGGCTGCCGGGTCCGAGGGAGGACGAGGAAGTCCTCGAACCGGCATAGGGGCGCGGCGACGGGCGGATCGGGGGACCGACGACGGCGGATCGGGCCTACGGAGGACGACGGGGACACCTCGGCGGCCACCTCGGCGGCGTCGGGCGAAAAGGCCGTGATAAACCTCTTTTTGGCCATTGGCTCCTCGAGCTCCCTGGCACACGGGCAGAGGTTGAGGATGGACGCGCCAGTGATGGCGGCGACCTAGCAATGGTTTCGAGGGTTGTGTGTGTCTCTGTGAGCGGACGTTTTGGGGTGTGTGTTGAGGGGGGCAAGGTTGTGTTTGAGGAAATACTGCGGCAACTGGAAACTTTACTAGGCGGGAGTAACAAGGCGGGGCTACTGAAAATTTGGATCAAGGGCGAGCAGATATTTTTGAGATTGTGAGGTATGCGGAGGTAGGAATAAAATGCCAGGGCTACTAAAAATTTGAACCAAGGGACTGAAGCAGAGCGGGAGTAACAGATATCGCACACGGTCCGCACATACTAATCATGTGCTATCAAACATTAAAACCTTCCAGGCGGTAGATATTTTCGAGATTGCGAGGGATGCAAAGGTGGGAGTTTTGGGGAGTGAGCTAGTGTGCATGACACGCCGGCTGTGGACTGTAGCCAACGCACCTTCTCGCGTAAGCCATGGGCATACTATACGCCAACGGTGCTCCAAGACATTTTGTACTACATCTCACACGGTTGGTGATAATAGGCTGTGTGGGATCTACTTGATTTGAATTACAAAATGGGGTCACGGCGGCAATGGACGTTGTTTGAATTGCTAGTCCTTTTATCTGCAGTGAACATGCAACTATATGTGTGTCATAAAAGAATTGGAATTATTCAGGGTTCGTTTGGACATTTTACACAATAAACTGGTTTTCTAGCCATTTCACGTGCACAATTCAAAATTAAACTAAATGCACATGCTCCGATGCATACAAATTGGTTGAAAAAAAATTGTGTCCTTCAGTGCATGCTTAGGTCCCATGCAAGAAATGGGAACAAATTTTTCAGGGTTCGTTTGGTCTTTTTTATACATTAACTGGGTTTTCTAGGCATTTCATGTGCATAATTCAAATTTGAACTACAAGCACATGCTCCAATGCACGAAAGTTGGTTGAAAAATCACATGTGTGTCCTTGGGTGAACTTCTAGGTCCCATGCAAGAGATGGGAATGAATTTCAAACACCAACGCCGCACTATTAATTGCTGGCAAAACGTTGAGATACCTGGTTCTTAAATTCTAGTAAATCCAGAACTTGTCTGAAATTCATGAAACTTGGCATGCTATCATGGAGCGGCATCAACATGTCGTGGTGAAAATTTTGTCCCATTTGGGGCAGGTTTGGGTATAAGCTTCTCACAAACCAGAGCTTCTCACAACAAGCATGATGGTTTCGATAGGGAACGTACCACCTTTGGGGACGGGACGATATTCGTTGCCTCTTATTGCTTTCAAAAAAATTCTAGTGTCAACATAGAACAACAGGAGTGTTGTGTTTAATCTTGGAATTTTTTGGGGTTCGTTTGGCCTTTTTTATACATTAACTGGGTTTTGTAGGCATTTTATGTGCATAATTCAAATTTGAACTACAAGCACATGCTCCAATGCACTAAAGTTGGTTGAAAAATCGCATGTGTGTCCTTGGGTGAATTTCTAGGTCCCATGCAAGAGATTGGAATGAAATTCGAACACCAGGGCACTGTTGATTGCCAGCAAAACGTTGAGATGCCTGGTTTTTAAATTCTAGTAAATCCATAACTCGTCTGAAATTCATGAAACTTGGCATGCTATCATGGAGCGGCATCAACATGCCGTGGTAAAAAATTTGTCCCATTTGGGGCAGGTTCGGGTATAAGCTTCTCACAAACCAGATCTTCTCACAACAAGCATGATGGTTTCAATAGGGAACGTCCCACCTTTGGGGACGAAACGATATCCATTGCCTCTTATTGCTTTCAATTTTTTTCTCGTGTCAGCATAGAACAACAGGAGTGTTGTGTCAATTTTTGGGATTTTCCGGGGTTCGTTTGGACATTTTTATGCATTAACTGAGTTTTCAATGCATTTATGTGCATAATTCAAATTTGAACTACATGCACATGCTCCAGTGCATATAAATTGGTTGAAAAATCAAATATGTGTCCTTGGGTGCATGCTTAGGTCCCATGCAAGAAATGGGAATGAATTTCAAACACCAGGGCACCGTTGATTGCCGGCAAAACATTGAGATGCCTGGTTTTTAAATTCTAGTAAATCCAAAACTCGTCTGAAATTCATGAAACTTGGCATGCTATGATGGAGCGGCATAAACATGCCGTGGTAAAAAAATTGTCCCATTTGGGGCAGGTTTGGGTATATGCTTCTCACAAACCAGAGCTTCTCACAACAAGCCTGATGGTTTCGGTAGGGAACGTACGTCCCACCTTTGGGGACGAAACGATATCCATTGCCTCTTATTGCTTTCAAAAAATTTCTCGTGTCAACATAGAACAACAGGAGTGTTGTGTCAATTTTTGGGATTTTTCGGGGTTCGTTTGGACATTTTTATGCATTAACTGAGTTTTCTAGGCATTTTATGTGCATAATTCAAATTTGAACTACATGCACATGCTCCAGTGCATATAAATTGGTTGAAAAATCACATGTGTGTCCTTGGGTGCATGCTTAGGTCCCATGCAAGAGACGGGAATGAATTTCAAACACCAGGGCACTGTTGATTGCCGGCAAAACATTGAGATACCTGGTTTTTAAATTCTGGTAAATCCAAAACTCGTCTGAAATTCATGAAACTTGGCATGCTATCATGGAGCGGCATCAACATGCCGTGGTGAAAATTTTGTCCCATTTGGGACAGGTTTGGGTATAAGCTTCTCACAAACCAGAGCTTCTCACAACAAGCATGATGGTTTCGATAGGGAACGTACCACCTTTGGGGACGGGACGATATCCGTTGCCTCTTATTGCTTTCAAAAAAATTCTAGTGTCAACATAGAACAACAGGAGTGTTGTGTTTAATCTTGGAATTTTTCGGGGTTCGTTTGGCCTTTTTTATACATTAACTGGGTTTTGTAGGCATTTTATGTGCATATTTCAAATTTGAACTACAAGCACATGCTCCAATGCACCAAAGTTGGTTGAAAAATCACATATGTGTCCTAGGGTATATTTCTAGGTCCCATGCAAGAGATGGGAATGAATTTCAAACACCAGGGCACTGTTGATTGCCGGCAAAACATTGAGATGCCTGGTTTTTAAATTCTAGCAAATGCAAAACTCGTCTGAAACTCATGAAACTTGGCATGCTATCATGGAGCGGCATCAACATGCCGTGGTAAAAAATTTGTCCCATTTGGGGCAGGTTTGGGTAGAAGCTTCTCAGAAACCAGAGCTGCTCACAACAAGCATGATGGTTTCGATAGAGAACGTCCCACCTTTGGGGACGAAACGATATCCATTGCCTCTTATTGCTTTCAAAAAATTTCTAGTGTCAACATAGAACAACAGGAGTGTTGTGTCAATTTTTGTGATTTTTTGAGGTTCGTTTGGACATTTTTATGCATTAACTGGATTTTCTAGGCATTTTATGTGCATAATTCAAATTTGAACTACAGGCACATGCTCCAGTGCACTAAAGTTGGTTGAAAAATCAAATCTGTGTCCTTGGGTGAATTTCTAGGTCCCATGCAAGAGATGAGAATGAAATTCAAACACTAGGGCACTGTTGATTGCCGGCAAAACGTTGAGATGCCTGGTTTTTAAATTCGAGTAAATCCAAAACTCGTCTGAAATTCATGAAACTTGGCATGCTATCATGGAGCGGCATCAACATGTCATGGTAAAAAAATTATCCCATTCTGTGCAGGTTCGGGTATACGCTTCTCACAACAAGCATGATGGTTTCGATAGAGAACGTCCCACCTTTGGGGACGAAACGATATCCATTGCCTCTTATTGCTTTCAAAAAATTTCTAGTGTCAACATAGAACAACAAGAGTGTTGTGTCAATTTCTGGGATTTTTCGGGGTTCGTTTGGATATTTTTATGCATTAACTGAGTTTTCAATGCATTTATGTGCATAATTCAAATTTGAACTACATGCACATGCTCCCGTACATATAAATTCGTTGAAAAATCACATCTATGTCCTTGGGTGCATGCTTAGGTCCCATGCAAGAAATGGGAATGAATTTCAAACACCAGGGCACCGTTGATTGTCAGCAAAACATTGAGATGCCTGGTTTTTAAATTCTAGTAAATCCAAAACTCGTCTGAAATTCATGAAACTTGGCATGCTATCATGGAATGGCACCCGACATGCTGTGGTATTTTCCGTGTCCATTTTGAGAGAAGGCGCACTCGAATAATGACAGCCAACAAAGGCATTTTGAAAAAATAGTTGCCACTTTAATATCTCAAACGTTTGTAGAATTCAAACCGTGTGCGTTCTATTAACCATTCGTGTGACACCACGTGTCTTGGTTTTAATGGTTGTAGGAGGTGTCATGCGGACAGCTGTTTGACCTTGACTGAATGGGAGGCGTGCGAGCGCAGTCCGGTGCGCAGGCTGACCGAGAGGCATGCAAGTTGTCCTCCAATGCGCAGGCTCACCAGGAAGCGTGCGAGCTGTACGCTACACAGGCTCACTGGGAAGCGAGCCCTTTGACTTCCATGGCCGCCCGCCTTCCTCTCCATTAATGGCGCCCGAGCCGCTGTTTAATACGAGCAGCCTTACTGTTCGCCTCCCATTCCCCTCCCTCCCGCAGACCTCCACCAACGCCATGGCGCAGAACGATCATCTGCCACTAGTCTTCAAGTTTGGGGAAGTCGACTCCGAGCCGGAGGAGATAGAAAATAAGGAGGAATGGGGCCTCATGGACATGGTCTAGAACGAGCTGGCCGCGGTGGTTGCTGCCCCGCTCCAGTCCCAGCTCCCATCCCCGCCCCCGCGCCAGCGACCATCCCCGTAGCATTGACGGGCTGGTCTATGAGCACTATCGCAGAGCTGGAAGCCGTGGGCGTCAGCGAAGTCTCCGCGGACCCATGCGAGCTCTTGTACATGCCAGCGCCCGTGCCCATGCGCGCCCCTCCAGCCACCATGGCGCCCGCCCCCGTGCGTTTGGCTGCACCCGTCGCGCCCGTGCCCGTGTGCACGCCCCCCTCAGCGGCATGGGACGCTGCCGTCGACTGCTACCTCTCAGCAGCGCCAGTTGCCGTCCTCCCATGCCCCGCCCGTCAATCGCGCGACGACATGATGTTTGATTTACAAGTGAAGAACATTTTGTGCTGCCTTGAAGACTTCAACAACGGCGTCCCGGAGGACGACAATGACAACGACGGCGCGGCAGACCACCTCCGGTGCTGCCGAAAATAGTTTTTTTGGGGTTTAGTACCATATCTCGAATTCTCGATCATATGATATGAATATAAATTCGTAGTGTGACTGAATGAAAGATATGGTTTGAACGAACTTGCGTTTTTCTCTCTGAATGTACAGAATTATCAAATGATTTTCTTTTGAAAAAACATCAATGGTTTTTAAATATAAAACACTCATCGCACGTTTTAGTTAGAACACCCGGATGCAAACCGACAGCTTCCCCAGGAAGCCAAGGGAAAATGTGCCGAGTAGGATTTCTGCATCCTTTCAATGCAAACGGTTGTTTTGCATGACCCGTGTGCAACCACGTACAAATAATTGGGTAAGATTTGCATATCTGTCATTTTGGGTATGTTGCCATTTGTTAAACTGGCAAGATTGAACTTTTTTATCTAGTAACATTGCCATTTGTCAACCTTGTAACACTGCGATTTGTCAAAATATGCAGCTAAAAATCACTAGCACTATCTAATTTTTGCAACTTAAATCACTAGCACTGTTCATATGGACACCACTAGCAGGCGTGAGTTGATGGATGCATATGCAAATGTACCATTGATTACATACAACAAGTCATCAGCCCACAACGACAACGAGGATACACGTTGGATTATAGATCATTTCCAACAAAACATTCTAGTAAAGTTTTTCTCACACAACAACTAACAAAGAGATGAAATGAACTTCATCTCAACCACTCGTCGGCGTTGGAAACGCTTGCTTTGAACCAGAAGTGATTCTCTGGGAAGGGCCAGCTACTGTCAATCTCGAGACCAACGCAGGACTGATCATCCAGGCTGAAGCGGCCTATGTCAGGACCCATATTGGGACGGTAGGGAAGCATAGCAATGTCCGAGGTATAGATACAGTTGCTTCTCATAAATGGTAGTAACGTTGTGTCAACAGCAGCTGGATCGCCTTCCACCATCATTGGATAGTTTTGTCCAAGGAAGAGCGAGTTTCCTCCAAGACTTTCAATACTGAACCAGGGAGAAGGTGTTGGCGCTAGTACACTAGTATCCATCCCGAATACCCTGCAACGGATGTTGGAATAGGTCCGGAGAGTGCGACCATGCGAGACAACACCTGCTTCCTTAGTAACATCAGCAGTGCCCTGTATACAGACAAGAAGAGGTGATCCATCGAAATAAGTTGCCAGGCGCCACTGAGTATATGGGTCCAGCTCGTCCTCATGCTCGTGATCATCAGCATCGTCATCTCCCCCTTGGTTATAAAATTTAAAGTATAGGTGGTGGAATGTTCACAGGACCTTGGAAACACAAGAAGGTTAATTAATTAGTAAAGGGAAACTAGCTAACCCGCATGCATGTGGATGAAACAATTATAATTACGGTGGAAGACAAACGTACCGAAAGCATCAGGATTCCATGCAAAAATAGTGCCACGGGTGGTGGCAGCAAACACAAGACCCTCGTATTGAATTGCATCACAGTACTCATCCGTGTACAGAAATTGATTTTTGAGCAATATCCATCGAGGCGTGGAAGTAAGGAAGGCAACAAGCTTGTCGAAGATAGCAACAACTTCATAGTTCGAGTAATCCCAATAGCGGTTGGGAACTCGACAAATTGCTATCTTCCGTAGATGACAATCACCATGATCGTATTTGAAATCACGTAGATTACCGGTGTACTCAACCTCTGGGCAGTCGTCTGAGATTTTTGGAAGTGGAACCCGGTGACGAGTGTACACATTCACAAGTTCCCACTCGCAGTTGTACCCAATATAAACAACCCAATCTCCATTTGCGCCTGCCCAAGCCTTGCCCTCAAGCGATGGCATCTTAACATCATACGTATCATTATCAAGTGGCGTCAACTTGCACAAGGCGAGGCTTCCCTCGTCCCCGCGCCAGTCAGCAGGGTCACGGCGAAGAAGATAGGGGAGATCAAACCGCTCCTGGACCCTTGGGTTCCTTGTAATGATGTTATTAGTTGAGTCGAGAATGGTCTTGAACGAACCTGCCATGCTAGACGAGGTGATGACGTTGCACCGATCAATCAGTTCCTCCACCACGACATCTTTCAGATCGGGGCAAGAATAACAGGGTTGCTTCCGGCTTGTTCCCTCCATGGAGAAGATGATCGAACAATGGCAGAAGGAAGGGTGAAGGCAAATGGAGGGAGGAAGAGCGTGCGACGGAAGTTCCAAATCAAGAGGGAAAGGCAAAGAGGCGGTGGACGGTTGCCACGGTACACGAAGAGGCGCCTGGGGGAGCGAACGGTTGCCACAGAGGTCACACACTGACGACAAGGGCCGAGTGAACCGCATGCGTATATCGCACACACCTTGATCTGGCTGACCGTTTCTTTTGTGTTGCCTAATCACAAACAGTTCATTTGAGTGAACTGTATGCTGTATATCGCACACACCTTCATCTGGCTGCCTGTTTCTTTTGTGTTGCCTAATCACAAACAGTTCATCCGAGTGAACTGTATGCTGTGTATCGCACACGCCTTCATCTGGCTGCCCGTTTCTTTTGTTCCTCCTCATCGCAAACAATTTATTGAACTGAACCGTGTGCCCTTCATCGCACACGCAACTAAAACCTGACCCATGTTTGATGCATCCATCATCGCAAACGTTTTATACATTTCTAACGGTTTTCATACAGCACCATTTGCGATTATTGCATCACACATAGTTTCTCGAAGGGTCTCTGATCGTAGTGTCGCGTTAACAGCATCCTGCAGTAGTGCAAGGTCAGATTTGTCAAGTTGGCAGAAAGATTCACCTCAAATGTTGCAGCCCAAACGCAACATGAATCTCCTCTGGCTGAAGCATCTGCCCAGCCAACTGAAGAGCATGCCAGCACCACTGATGAAGATCAGGTTGCTGAAGAAAATGAGAGCACTAGGGCTAATGAAGCTATTCCAGCCGCTGATGAAATTGCCAGGACAACAACTAGTGTTGCTCCTGAGGATCAAGACAGGCTAGCTGAAGCATCTGCTACTGCGCCTGAAGACACTGAACAAGCCACGACAACTGCATCAGTTGCGCCTGAGGAAACTGCACCAATTTCCTCTGCTCCTCCTGCACCAACACCAAGTCCTATTCTTCCTTCTGCATCAGAAGGAAGAAAACAAAGTTGCGGAGCGAGCAGCTGTGAAGAAAAGGAAAGCATCTGCCGCCTCAGAGTCTTCAGCACCAAAGAAAGTGAAGACTTTGACGAGCTCTTTTGAACATCCAATAGATGTTGTTCCTATTTCAAGCATGCCATCAAAGGAAATTGTTCCCTTTGGTGAGGAATATGATATCCCTAGTGGATCAGATGAAGAAGATCCTTCTGCTACTTCGTCAGAGAAGATGGATGAGGAAATTCAAGTGGACAACATCACGTCCACTCCATTTGTATCATCGCCCATGCCTCAATTTACAGCTGAAGAGGAAGGCATTGAGGAAATTGATGAAGAAGATGAAGACGTGGACATCGGGTGCACCACTCCTATTCTGAATGATGACTACTAGGAAAGTCATCACCCCAATTCCCCAATGTTCACCCCTCTGCAACAGATTCCTCAGTCCCCAGTCCAAACTAAAGAAATTCATATGGGATCTGAAGAACCTCAAGCTTCTCTTCTTACCATCCCTGAAGAAATTCCAGCCACTAGTGCTGATGTACATGCTGCTGAAGAAATGGCGACCTAGACTGTTGTTGAAGATGTTGAAACTGAAATTCCTCAGCCTGTGGCTCCTGAGACTGTGATTCCATAGGCTGTGAAGACATTGACTGATACTCCTCAGCCCAAGCCGAAGAATCCCTTCTCAAAGAAACAGAAGTTCAAAGCTGATGACTTCTTTCATGAGCATGTATTCTTCACTGAATATAATCCCTATGACTCTGCTCGTCTTCGAAGGAAGCGCTTCTGGACAGCAAGTCAGATGAACTTCTACTCTTCACTGCTCTTCGATAAAGACAAGATCTTTGACCATGAGCATATTCCTCATGTTGATATGCAGTCGCTGCCTTGCTTCACCCCAGTCCTTAGTGTTCTTCGTGACGTTGGGCTGCTAAATTTCTGCACCGACATCTGTGACTGGAATGAAGAGCTAATTCTTCAGTTCTACGGTACGTTGCACATCACCGGCAACGCTGAAGATGTGCACTCTTGGGTGTTGGACTGCATGACTGAGAACACACACTTCAAAGCTCCGGCCTCTGAATTACTTCATGCCCTGCCAGTCAGTCCTCCCCTTAAAGGTGCGCGGCTCATCTACTGAACCTGAGCTATCTGATCATTTCATGCAAGTGTTGATGAAGCCTCTGAAGCCTGGTCTAGCCCCAAGAAACAAATTCCTCGTGAAGGAATTGCTCTATGTGCCAAGGACTGTCTACAGAATTTTGACCAAGACCCTTAGTCCAATCAAAGGCCACGACTCCAATGAAGAAGAGGTCGTTGGCATCATGAAGAATCTGCTATTCAACATCATCCATGGAGTTCCTATCAAGTACCATGATTTCTTCATGAGGACTATGGCCAATGTTGCTCTTTCACCGTTTGAATTGAAGTCGTATGCTCCCTGGATCATGAGATTCATCAGTTCAAGGTCTTCAATCAACTACAAGGCTGACACTCTTAACCATGGCAGCTACTTGCTCCCTATTGAAGTCCTCAAGTGGACCATTTCCTCAGCTGATGAGAAGGGCAAGGCCATTGTTATTGATGAAGGCACACGTCCATTGGATAGACAGTTTCGTAAAGCAGCATCGCCTACTCCACTAATGATGACTCTGCCACTCACGACTCTGCCGCTAATGCCTCAAAGCAAAATTCTCAAGGCACGGCTCCAAGGGTGATGACTGATCATGAGCTTCTCCTCAGTCTTCATCAAAAGGTCGATCCAACCACAAATGGGTCAAGCGACAGTTTGGTTCAATTCTTCAAAACATGACAATAACTCAGAATTCAGTGAAGAAGAACCATTACTATCTGCATGGAGTATTTGATCGCACCTGGGCTGTTCTGTCTCATCTCTACGGTGGAGAAGATCTCAAGCAGATGGGCTTCAAGTAGGACTTTGACTGGTCTCAGCCACCTTCGAAGAAATTCAAGAAGGTCAAAGTTCCTCACTTGGTGGCCAGCTCTTATTCTTCATCGCACGAGACTGATGAAAATGAAAATTTGCACGACACTGCGGTAGGCCCTACTTCAACAACCGACCCCGACAACGCTGGCGCTCCTCCATCGACTTTGTGGTGATATTCTTCAGGGGCGTTAGTCCTCATTTTTCGTCCCTTTTTGGTCGTTCGATGACAAAGGGGGAGAAATTTGAGTTAGTCTTCAAACATGTCTATATATGGGTGTATTTTTTGCCAAGTTACAACTCTCATTCTTTTGAAGTATTTATTGGATCGAGTTGTAGACTTAAACCCGATGGTGGTTTGATACTTTTGCTATGTTCTTCTGCATGTTATTTCCTCATATATGTTAAGGCACGCATGCTGAATTACATCAGTCACCATATTTCATCATGCATTTCAAATTCTTCATATCATATGTTAAATGCGTGTATGTATTACAAGATATAGGGGGGATCTCCATGTTTCTACTCTTCAATGTGCATTGCTTCTCAAAAGCAAATTCCTCACATATGCACATCTTCAGGGGGAGTTCTTCCATATCTTGCAATCAAATTTCTCAAAAGCAGTATTTACACTTCATATGTTTATCCCCGTTGAAAACTTACCCTATATTGTCATCAATCACCAAAAAAGGGGATATTGTAAGTGCATCTAGTGCCCCTTAGAGATTTTGGTGTATTGAAGACTTATAGGTTAAGGGACTAATGTGGTTATGAGTGTACACAGGTCTATAAGTCTATGAGGAGTTTGATATTTATAGAGAAAGTTGACCCCGTAAAATGAATGTCTTCAACTAAAGACTTTGGCTTTCTGAAGACTTTGAAAGTGATGAAATTGGCGTGACCATGAAGACTTGATATTCATGTGAGGAACATGAAGTGTGAACACTATTGTTTTCGTAGTTTCATTTTCTCTTTCTTGAGTCATAGGAAACACCGTACTGTTAAAGGCGGTCGAGGAAAAACTAAGGAAAAGTTTCCAAGTGATGCTCATCTCAAAATCCTACACCTACCAATCCCTTCGAGTGAAGCCATTGGAAATCTCATACAGTTCAGTCAATTTCTTCAGTGACAAAGATGAAGTTCCTCCGGTCTTTGAGGAATTTGTTCTGACTAAGGAGTTAGAAATTCGCCAGTGCGGATTGCCTACAAGTGAGGAACATGATAGCCCTGAGGAATTTGAACCTCAAATTTCCGACCTGCTGTGCTATGCGCCAGCTGTCCCAAAATATCTTCCACCTAACGGTCATATCTTTGAAGGGAATTTATGACTTATCATGTCGGGCTGCTCCCTAGGCTATAAATAGCCGCCCCCTACAACCACTAGCTGGTTGGCTGCTCCGTGAGAAACTGACACTTGTCATTGAGAGCATCCCATCCTCCGAGGACTTTGAGCGAAAATCATCAAGTGAGTAAAACCTAAACCCAAACACCTACAAACCCAAAGTGATTGAGCATCACTGAAGAGATTGTTCCTGTGTGGATCCGATGCTTGTTACCTTTGAAGATTGTGCATCTTCCAGACGGTTAGGCGTCATGGTCTAGAGCATCCAAGAGGAAATTGTGGATCATCGAGTGACCGAGTTTGTGAAGGTTTGGAAGTCACCTGAAGACTTACCACGAGTGATTGGGTGAGGTCTATGTGACCTTAGCTCAAGGACAATACGGTGAGGACTATGTGTCCTCAGGTTTAAATACCTAGCCGCTCCAACCAGACGTACAACTGTCACAACAGTTGGAACTGGTCTACCAAATCACTGTCGTCACCGAGCTAACTGGTTCCATTTCCTCAACCCTTCTATTTCCTCATTATTGTGTTGTTGTTCTTGACTGTCACTGTTTGAAGACTTTGACTGAAGACTTTCTCTATTTCCCCAATTCAATTTCTTCAGTCAGTTTGTCTTCAGCCTGCTTATCCTGTGTTTACGCTACTTGTACTCCGTGCTTGTTTTCATTCTCATGATGACTATGCTACTGCTCTGTTATGTTTACTTCTGAGTACTTATTCCGCTGCTAGCCGTTCGTGACTTAGGAATTTCCTCACTGTGAAATTCCTCAGTGACGAATTTGTAAAAATCGCCTATTCACCCCCCCCCCTCTAGTCGACTTAACACACTTTCAGTGTCAAACACCTTGCCACCGTCACTCGGCCACAAACATTGAGATACCTGGTTTTTTAAATCTAATAAATCCGAAACTGTCTGAAATTCATGAAACTTGGCATGCTGTCATGGAGTGGCATCAACATGCCGTGGTAAATTTTTTGTCCCATTTGGGGAAGGTTTGGGTATATGCTTCTCACAAACCAGAGCTTCTCAGAACAAGCATGATGGTTTCGGTAGGGAACGTCCCACCTTTGGGGACGAAACAATATCCATTGCTTCTTATTGCTTTCAAATTTTTTTCTCATGACAACATAGAACAACAAGAGTGTCGTATCAATTGTTGTTATTTTTCGGGGTTTGTTTGGACATTTTTATGCATTAACTGAGTTGCCAATGCATTTATATGCATAATTCAAATTTGAACTACATGCACATGCTCCCGTGCATATAAATTGGTTGAAAAATCAAATATGTGTCCTTGGGTGCATGCTTAGGTCCCATGCAAGAAATGGGCATGAATTTCAAACAACAAGGCACCGTTGATTGCTGGCAAAACGTTGAGATACTTTGTTTTTAAATTCTAGTAAATCCAAAACTCATCTGAAATTCATGAAACTTGGCATGCTATCATGGAATGGCACCCGACATGCTGTGGTATTTTTCGCGTCCATTTTGAGAGAAGGCGCACTAAAGTAACACCCAACAAAGGCATTTTGAAAAAATAGCTGCCACTTTAATATCTCAAACGTTTGTATAACTCAAACCGTGTGCGTTCTGTTAACCATTCACGTGATGCCACGTGTCTTGCTTTTAATGGCTATAGGAGGTGCCGTGCGGACAACTGCTTGACCTTTACTGAACGGGAGGCGTGCGAGCGCAGTTCGGTGCGCAGGCTGACCGAGAGGCGTGCAAGCTGTCCTCCAATTTGCAGGCTCATCGGGAAGCATGAGAGTTGTACGCTGTGCAGGCTCACTGGGAAGCAAGCCCTTTGACTTCCATGGCCGCCTGCCTTCCTCTCCATTAATGGTGCACGAGCCCCTGCTTAATACGGGCGGCCTTACTGTTTGCCTCCCATTCCCCTCCCTCCTGCAGACCTCCACCAACGACGTGGCGCAGAAGGATCATCTGCCACTAGTCTTCAAGTTTGGTGAAGTCGACTCTGAGCCGGAGGAGATATAAAATAAGGACGAATTGGGCCTCATGGACATGGCCCAGAACGAGCTAGCCGCGGCGGTTGCTGCCCCCGCTCCCGTCCCAGCTCCCATCCCCGCGCCCGCGCCATCGACCATCCCCATAGCATTGACGGGCTGGTCGCCGAGCACTATCACAGAGCTGGAAGCTGCGGGCGTCAGCGAGGTCTCCGCAGACCCGCGCGAGCTCGTGTACATGCCAGCGCCAGCGCCCGTGCCCATGCACGCCCCTCCACCCACCGCGGTGCCGGTCCCCGTGCGTTTGGCTGCACCCGCCGTGCCAGTGCCCGTGCGCGCGCCCCCCTCAGCGGCATGGAATGCCGCCATCGACCGCTACCTCTCAGCGCCAGCAGCTTCCGTCCTCCCGCGCCCCGCCCTTCGATCACGTGACAACATGATGTTTGATTTACAAGTGAAGAACATTATGTGCTGCATTTAAGACTTCAACAACGGCGTCCTGGAGGACAACAACGACAACGACGGTGCGGCACGCGGCCTCCGCCGCTGCCGGAAATAGTTTTTTTGCTTCAATATTGTATCTCGATCATATGAATATAAATTCGCAGTATGACTGAATGCAAGATATGGTTTGAGCGAACTTGTGTTTTTCTCTCTTAATGTACAGACTTATTAAATGATTTTCTTTTGAAAAAACGTCAATGGATTTTAAATATAAAACACTCATCGCAAACGTTTTAGTTAGAACACTCGTATGCAGACCGACAGCTTCCCCAGGAAGCCGAGCAGGATTTGTGCAGCAGTTGATCGCAAACGTTTTAGATAGAACACCCGTATGCAAAGTGAGAACAGGATTTGTGCATCTCTTCAACGCAGACGGTTCTTTCGGATGACCCGTGTGCAACCACTTATAAACAATTTTTTAAGATTTGCATCTGTCATATTGGGTATGTTGCCATTTGTCAAACTGGAAAGATTGACATTTGTTGATCTAGTAACATTGCCATTTGTTAACCTTGTAACACTGCGATTTGTCAAAATATGAAGCTAAAAATCACTAGCAGTATCTAATTTTTGCAACTAAAATTTAGTAATTAAGCATAGATTACATTCATAGATTAAGCAGTCGTTCTTAATTTATACAAACAGTTCAACTCGACAGCTGAACCGACCAAACTTTTCCCCAATTGTTGCCAACCACGTACTGAAATAGCTAGTTCAACTATATATACTAGCTAATTTTAAGTACATTGTACAGTTCCACCACATCTATAGTCAGATGAACTGAACAAAATAGCCCCTAAATACTACTACTACTACTACTACTACTATGGAGGGGCTTTGTACTTCCGGCTACCTCTCCTCTACCGAGCGCGCTCAGTAAGAGGCAGAGGAGGAGGAGCCTACCGACGAGCTGGGCAACCGCAATACAGTGCATGCCGCAGCTGCAGCTTCAGCAACGCTCACCTCCAACGCCCTCTGCCGCTCCAGACGACCCCTCTCGAAGCAGTGGTTCTCCTCGTAGATCTCCTAATTCCTCGCCTCTGAGACAGCGTGTGCCGCGGCCACGGCGGCGGTAAGGCTCTTTGCATGCTCGACGAGGCACTCCTCCTCCTCCCACAAGAACTCGGTGTAGCGCGCAAGGTCGCTCACGCACGTGCGGGCATCCACCTCCGCCTCCCGCCTTCGGGCAATGGTGGCGGAGCGGGTGATGACCCTGGAGGTCGACGGTGGGCTGGCGGCCACAGCGGCCGATGATGGGGTGGCGGCCATGACCACCACCTCCCGCCTTCAGGCCGCGGTGGCGAAGCGGGTGATGGCCATGGTGGCCGGCAGTGGGGTGGCGGCCATGACGGCCACCTCCCACCTTCGGGCCACAGCGGCAGAGCGGGCGGTGGCCCTGGCTTTCGACGGTGGTGTGGCGGCAACGGCAGCCGGCAACAGCTAGCGACGGGCAGCGGCGGCGGAGCGTGTAGTGGGTGTTTCACGCACACCTAACAGGGACGCCACACGCACTACACTACGTTGGGGACTGCACCACCGCCGCGGTGTAGCCTCCCAGCTGGAGCTGTCCTCTGATGACGGTGGAGTGGCTGACTGACAACGACGGACCGTTGCCATTGGTGATTGTGGGAGAAGCAGACGAGATAAGCTACAGGGAGGGAGGGGAATATGCGACGCAGGACTCGCTTGCCGTGAGGGTTTATATAGCAGGCCGGTAAGCATTGGGATTTTGGGGGATTTCACCGAGTCGGGCGGGAAGCTTGCACGGGAACCTGCGAGGTTGCATGGGAACGGGCTCACTGACGATTCATCGGCGCCACCGTTTGGCCAAAAGAACGCCCCCGCGCGCTGCGCAAGCTTGCGCTATAAGTCGTCTGCGGCAGCGGGGTGACAAGACATGCGAGAGGAGGACGAAAGGCCACGTACACATACGGTTAATAAGAAAACATGTGCGATTTAATTACCTACTATACCACCGTCCTGGTTTATAAGTATGATTTAACTAATAAAATGCGAATCCATGTCGCCAAAGATTATATAGTTGGATTCGTATTTGAACATAGTTTCCAATTATATAATTTTTATAACATGCATTAACATTTTCCTGGTTAAATTTGAGGGTGTCGGCGTTCTGGGAACGGGGGTCCCTAGACTTGCCTGCCTGCGGCCCACGGCGTGGCTCCAGCAGCAGCCTGGTACGACCCATCTTCACCAGCAAACACTCCAGTCCCTCGCGAGAAGCCGAGCCTCGCGAGGCAGACGACACAAGACCTCCTCAGGGGCGGCCTCACTAGGCTGGCTCGCGAAGAGCAAAGAGATCAAGGCGAGGGGCACCTCATGAGGTTCCCATGACGTGAGCCGTGACGACCAAGGCCAGGCGGGCGCCAGTGGGCGCAGAGTACCTGTTGCCTCTTTGGTGCTAAAGGGGAAAGCGCAGGCGAGGAGTCCCGAGGCATCAGGCAAAGGTTTCCATATCGGTGCAACGAGACCAAGACCAGCAGGACGGCAGGATGGAGGTCATCGCGGAGCCCACGATGGTGTCACCACCAGAGCCTTTGGCAGGCGAAGACCACCTTTTGTCAGGATAGCTTGTACTAGCTGTCCCCCTTCAAATTGGCCGTTGTGGGATCCCTTCCTGCCTAATGTTTGGGGAGAGGACCTGGGCCTCTATAAATAGGACTAGCCACCACCTTAGCAGGGGGATCATTCAGATCATCCTCTACCACACAAGCTCACCGAGCTCTAGAACACCTCTCCTCAGGAGGTTGTTCTTCCCTTGTACTGGTTCATCCCCAGCCTACAAGGCAATCCACCACACCACACTGGAGTAGGGTATTACACCACATCGGTGGCCTGAACCAGTATAAACTCTTGTGTCCCCATTCTTCGAGTTCGACATGCTGATCTTTGAGATCGTGGTGAGTGTGTGAGCTAGGGGAGGGAGAGATCTTCATGCGCACCCCAGTGTTCGAACCTTGAGGGTTTTGCCGAAACCCGAAATCCGACATTTGGCGTGCCAGGTAGGGGTGCGCCGAAGCTTTCCTTTCATCGATCCGCGCTCCACCACCTCCACGCTTTGTCCCCATGGCCAGCATTGCTCCTCTGGCTGGGACGTCCGACGCCCGCGACGGCGCCAGGGGGCTCGGAGCTTTTACCCCTGCCCTGCGGCGGGTACAGTGGCCGCCAAGTTCAAGCCGGAGATGCCGCCGTGCCGTCGTATTTGTCGGCCTTCTTGCTGGCGTACGAGGAGGCCGTTCTAGAAGCTGGAGGCGACGACAAGGTCATGGCGAACTGGTTCCCTATGGCTCTCGCAGGCGCGCCGCGTGCCTAGCTGCTCAACCTGCCAGGGACCTCTGTGGCCACTTAGGAAGAGCTGCGCGGCCTCTTCATCACACACTTCGCGGCACCGGCGCCTGCCGCCGTCGCGACCTTCCTCGGCGGCTCGCAAGCACCACCCTCGGGCCGCCACGCCAAGCAGTTTTTCCGCCAGATCAGTGCCGCCTCTGTGCGGCAGGGAACTCCACCAGGATGGGCGGCGCCCAAGGGGATCACCCCATCACCACAATCGGATTGAGCGTGCTCCCAATGCTTTGCACGCCCACCATATGCAATGTAGCTGTCACCAAGACACTCATCGACGGCGGCGCCGGCCTCAACGTGCTCTCCGTGGAGGCTTTTAGCATGCTTCACGTACCACTCTAGCGGCTCCGCCCTAGCAAGCCCTCCTCCGGGGTTGGCAGCGGCTTCACCAGCCCCCTAGGGCAAATCCGCCTTCCTGTGACCTTCGGCACCCGCGACAACTACCGCACCGAGCTCGTTGACTTCGACATTGGCCTCCCCTACAACGCCATCCTCGGGTGCCTGGCCCTGGCTCAGTTTATGGCGGCAACTCATCCGGCCTACAACCTCATGAAGATGCCGGGGAGCAAGGGCGTCCTCACAGTAGCTGGAGACACTAATGAGTCTCTAGCGGCGCTCAAGCTTGCCCTCAAAGCCGTCACGGCGGCACGCCCGGCTGACGAGGCCACCCTGGAGCTAAGGAGGCTGCACCAGCAAGGAAGAAGTAGTTGTTCACTCAAGATCGGGCCGAAACTAAGCAGGTGCCGGTCGAGGAAGATGGGTCCTCAGGAGCCACCTTCACCATAGGCGCAAACCTCGACCCGGGCCAAGAGGAGGCATTGGTGAGATTCCTGCGCGCGAACAAGGAGGTGTTCGCCTGGGAACCAAAGCAGCTGGTAGGGGTCCCAAGGGGGGTGATCGAGCATCACTTGAAGGTTTGCCCCAATGTGCGCCCTGTGAAGCAGAAGGCGCGGCGGCAGTCCATGGAGAAGCAGTCCTTCATCGTCCAGGAAACCCGCAAGCTGGAGGCAGCAGGTGTCATTTGCGAGGTTCGGTACCCGGAGTGGCTGGCGAACCCTGTCGTCATGCTGAAGAAAGGCGCGAAGGAGCGCATGTGTGTCGACTTCACCAACCTCAACAAGGCCTGCCCCCAAGACCCGTTCTCGCTTCCGCGCATCAACCAGATTGTCGACTCCACCGCCGAGTGCGACCTGCTGTGCTTCCTGGACGCGTTCTCAGGCTACCACCAGATCAAGATGGCAGTGGAGGATGTGGAGAAGACGGCCTTCCTGACCCCGTGTGGGGTGTACTGCTACACTTGCATGTCGTTCGGGCTGCGCAATGCAGGTGCGACCTTCCAACGGCTGATGCACATAGCCCTGGGTCAGCAGCTCGGGAGGAACGCCGAAGCCCACGTCGACGACATCGTGGTAAAATCTCGGGAGGTGAGAACTTTGATTCAGGACCTGGAGGAGACCTTCACAAGCCTGCAACAGGTGGACCTGTGGCTCAACCCAGAGAAGTGCATGTTCGGTGCTCCCTCCGGCAAGCTGCTGGGCTTCCTCGTGTCCCACAGGGGGATCGAGGCCAACCTGGAGAAGTTAAAGGCGATAGAAGACATGAACCCATCACAAACTCTCAAGGAAATGTAGAAGCTTGCGGGCTGCGTGACCTCGCTACGGCGCTTCATCTCCAAGCTAGGGGAGCGCGCCCTCCCGTTTTTCAAGCTGATGAAGAAGAAGGGCCCATTCGAGTGGACCCCGGAGGCCAACCTGGCATTTGAAGACCTCAAGAGACACCTGAACAGCCCTCCAGGAATGGTGGCGCCTCGTCCCCTCGAGCCCCTGGTGCTTTACCTCGCCGCCACTCCCTACATCGCTAGTGCAACGCTGGTGGTGGTCCGGGAAGAGCGCCAGGCCAAGAGTCTGCCGCGCCATGCCACACCTCTAGCTGGGGCAATGCGGCACCAAGAGGATAACGCAAAGGCTGCAACCACGCCAGCGAATGATCAGGTCCAGCAATACGGCGTTCTCGGGCCTGCAGAGGCCACAATGGGCGACCAGGCTCCTGGGGTCCCATCGCCTCAGGAGACGCACCAACCTCCGGCAGACGCAGGCCCCATCGACACTCCCGTCCTCATCGAGCACCCGGTGTATTTCGTCAGCACGGTACTGCGGGATGCGAGGGCACGGTACCCCATGCCTCAGAAGCTCTTGCTCACGCTCTTGGTGGCCTCGCGTAAACTGCATCACTACTTCGAAGGTCACCCAATCAAGGTCGTCTCGGCCTACCCGTTGGAGAGGGCACTCCGGAGCCCCAACGCTGCTGGAAGAGTCGCTGAATGGAACATCAAGCTACAAGCATTCTAGCTAGAGTTCAGCACAACCAGGGTCATCAAGGGAGCCACGCTCGCCGACTTCGTGGCAGAATGGACCGACACCCTGAGGCTTGAAGCAGGCGAGGACCAATCCCTCTTGCCTAGAAGTGAAGCACCAGATGGCTGGGTCATGTATTTAGATGGCGTGTTTGCACGCTAGGGCGCGGGGACTGGGGCAGTGCTCATCTCGCCCACTCGGGACAAGCTCTACTACGCCGTGCAGCTCTGCTTCTAGCAGGGCGAGAAGGTCTCCAACAACATCGGGGAGTACGAAGGCCTCATCGCTGGCCTTAAGGCAGCGGTGGCCCTGGGGGTGAAGCGCCTCACCATCAGGGGCGAATCGCAGCTCCACATCAACTTCTCCAACAAGGTATATGAGCCAAGGGACGAACACATGGAGGCATACCTCGCGGAGGTACACAAAATGGAAAAGCAGTTCTTGGGCCTAGAGTTGCAGCACGTGCCCCGTGGAACCAACAAGGAGGCTGACGACATCGCCAAGAGGGCATCCAAGCGCCAACCCCAAGAGCCTGGCGTCTTTGAGGAATGGCTCTTCAAGCCTTCAGCAGCACCTCCGCCTTCGGGGCCGGCGCCGCCTCGGGAGGAACTCCTCTAGCCACCTACCTCGGGAGCCCCGGCCTGCGGCCTGACCTTGGGAGCGCGCCTGCTCCTGGCGCTCGAGCCTCATGAGGGGTGCTGGACCAAGGAGTTCAAGGAATACGTGACGCAAGGGACGCTGCCGGAGAAAGAGGAGGACGTGGAGCGCGTGGCCCGACAGGCTACGGCATACTGCATCTAGGACGATGAGCTATACAGGAAGCGGCGAAATGATGTTTCCTTACGATGCATCTCCAGGGAACAGGGGAACGAGTTGCTAGCTGACATACACGGCGGAGACTGCGGGCACCACTCGTCGTCACGAACCCTGGTCGGTAAGGCGTTCCGCAGCGGGTTATACTGGCCTACGGCACTCAACGACGCGACCGAGCTGGTGAAGTCCTGCGAGGCCTGCCAATTCCATGCCAAGCAGATCCACCAGCCAGCTCAGGGCCTCCATGTTAGGGAACGTAGCGGAAATTCAAAATTTTCTACGCATCACCAAGATCAATCTATGGAGTAATCTAGCAATGAGGGGAAGGGGAGTGCATCTACATACCCTTGTAGATCGCGATGTGAAAGCGTTGCAAGAACACGGATGAAGGAGTCGTACTCGTAGCGATTCAGATCGCGGTTGATTCCGATCTAAGCGCCGAACCACGGCGCCTCCGCGTTCAACACACGTGCAGCCCGGTGACGTCTCCCACGCCTTGATCCAGCAAGGAGAGAGGGAGAGGTTGGGGAAGACTCTGTCCAGCAGCAGCCCGATGGCGTGGTGGTGGTGGAGGAGCGCGGTACTCCAGCAGGGCTTCGCCAAGCACTGCGAGAGACGAGGAGGGAGGGAGGTAGGGCTGCGCCAAGAGGGAGAGCAAATCATGTGTTGGGCAGCCCCCATACCTCAAGTATATATAGGGGAAGAGGAGGGGCTGCACCCCCACCTAGGGTTCCCTCCCCAGGGATGGCGGCAGCCCCCAGATCCCATCTGGGTGGCGGCCAAGGGGGAGAGAGGGGGCGCACCTAGGGTGGGCCTTAGAGCCCATCTGCTCCTAGGGTTTGCCCCCTCTCCTCTTGAGGGCGCCTTGGGCCTTGGTGGGAGGCGCCCCAGCCCACCTAGGGGCTGGTCCCTTCCCACTATTGGCCCACGTAGGCCTCTGGGGCTGGTGGCCCCACCTGGTGGACCCCCGGGACCCTCCCGGTGGTCCCGGTACGTTACCGATAGCACCCGAAACTTTTCCGGTGACCAAAACAGGACTTCCCATATATAAATCTTTACCTCCGGACCATTCCGGAACTCCTCGTGACGTCCGAGATCTCATCCGGGACTCCGAACAACATTCGGTAACCACGTATATCTATTCCCTATAACCCTAGCGTCATCGAACCTTAAGTGTGTAGACCCTACGGGTTCGGGAACCATGCAGACATGACCGAGACGTTCTCCGGTCAATAACCAACAGCGGGATCTGGATACCCATGTTGGCTCCCACATGTTCCACGATGATCTCATCGGATGAACCACGATGTCAGGGAGTCAATCAATCCCGTATACAATTCCCTTTGTCAATCGGTATGTTACTTGCCCGAGATTCGATCGTCGGTATCCCGATACCTTGTTCAATCTCGTTACCGGCAAGTCTCTTTACTCGTTCCGTAACACATCATCCCGTGATCAACTCCTTGGTCACATTGTCCACATTATGATGATGTCCTACCGAGTGGGCCCAGAGATACCTCTCCGTTTACACGGAGTGACAAATCCCAGTCTCAATTCGTGCCAACCCAACAGACACTTTCGGAAATACCTGTAGTGCACCTTTATAGCCACCCAGTTACGTTGTGACGTTTGGTACACCCAAAGCATTCCTACGGTATTCGGGACTTGCACAATCTCATGGTCTAAGGAAATGATACTTGACATTAGAAAAGCTCTTAGCAAACGAACTACACGATCTTGTGCTAGGCTTAGGATTGGGTCTTGTCCATCACATCATTCTCCTAATGATGTGATCCCGTTATCAACGACATCCAATGTCCATGGTCAGGAAACCGTAACCATCTTTTGATCAACGAGCTAGTCAACTAGAGGCTTACTAGGGACATGGTGTTGTCTATGCATCCACACATGTATCTGAGTTTCCTATCAATACAATTTCAGCATGGATAATAAACTATTATCATGAACAAGGAAATATAATAATAACCAATTTATTATTGCCTCTAGGGCATATTTGTAATAGTCTCCCACTTGCACTAGAGTCAATAATCTAGTTCACATCGCCATGTGATTAATACCCAAGAGTTCACATCACCATGTGAATGTAATGAATCCAACACCCATGGGGTTTGTTCATATCTTGCTTGTGAGAGAGGTTATTAGTCAACGGGTCTGAACCTTTCAGATCCGTGTGTGCTTTACGAAATATCTATGTCATCTTGTGGATGCAGCTACCACGCGCTACTTGGAGCCAATTCAAATAACTGCTCTACTATACAAATCCGGTTTACTACTCAGAGTCATCCGGATTAGTGTCAAAGTTTGCATCGACGTAACCCTTTACGACGAACTCCTTTTCACCTCCATAATCAAGAAAATTCCTTAGTCCACTAGATACTAAGGATAAGTTCGACCGCTGTCATGTGATCCATTCCCGGATCACTATTGTACCCCTTGACCAACTCATGGCAAGGCACACTTCATGTGCGGTACACAGCATAGCATACTGTAGAGCCTACGTCTAAAGCAGAGGGGACGACCTTCGTCCTTTCTCTCTCTTCTGCTGTGATAAGTTCTTGAGTCTTACTCAATACTCACACCTTGTAACACAGCCAAGAACTCCTTCTTTGCTGATCTATTTTGAACTCCTTCAAAAACTTGTCACGGTATGTATTCATTTGAAAGTACTATTAAGCATTTTTATCTATCCTTATAGATCTTGATGCTCAATGTTCAAGTAGCTTAATCCAGGTTTTCCATTGAAAAACACCTTTCAAATAACCCTGTATGCTTTCCAGAAATTCTACATCATTTCTGATCAACAATATGTTAACAACATATACTCATCAAAAATTCTATAGTGCTCCCACTCACTTCTTTGGAAATACAAGTTTCTCATAAACTTTGTATAAACCCAAAATCTTTGATCATCTCATCAAAGCGTACATTCCGACTCTGAGATGCTTACTCCAGTCCTTAGAAGGATTGCTGGAGCTTTGCATACTTGTTAGCATCTTTCAGGATTGACAAAACCTTCTGGTTGTATCACATACAACCTTTCCTCAAGAAAATCGTCGAGGAAACAATGTTTTGACATCCTGTCTGCAAGATTTCATAAATAATGCAGTAACTGCTAATACAATTCCAACAGACTCTTAGCATCGCTACGAGTGAGAAAGTCTCATCGTAGTCAACTCCTTGAACTTGTCGGAAAACATCTTAACGACAAGCCGAGCTTTCTTAATGGTGACACTTACCATCATTGTATGTCTTCCTTTTAAAATCCATCTGCACCCAACAGCCTTACGGCCATCAAGTATTTCTTCCAAAGTCTATATTTTGCTTTATACATGGATCCTCTCTCAGATTTTATGGCCTCGAGCCATTCGTCGGAATCCGGGCCCACCATCGCTTCCCCATAGCTCGTAGGTTCATTGTTGTCTAGCAACATGACTTCCAAGACAGGATCACGTACCACTCTGAAGTAGTACGCATCCTTGTCGTCCTACGAGGTTTGGTAGTGACTTGATCCGAAGTTTCATGATCACTATCATAAGCTTCCACTTCAATTGGTGTAGGTGCCACAGGAACAACTTCATGTGCCCTGCTACACACGAGTTGAAGTCATGGTTCAATAAACTCATCAAGTCTCCACCATCCTCCCACTCAATTCTTTCGAGAGAAACTTTTTCTCGAGAAAGGACCTGTTTATTTCCAGATCTGAAATAGGAGGTATACCCAACTGTTTTGGGTATTCTATGAAGATGCATTTATCCGCTTTGGGTTCGAGCTTATTAGCCTGAAACTTTTTCACATAAGCATCGCAGCCCCAAACTTTTAAGAAATGACAACTTAGGTTTCTCTAAACGGTGTCGTCTCAACGGAATTGCGTGGTGCCCTATTTAAAGTGAATGCGGTTGTCTCTAATGCCTAACCCATAAACGATAGTGGTAATTCGATAAGAGACATCATGGTATGCACCATATCCAATAGGGTGCAATTATGATGTTCGGACACACCATCACACTATGGTGCTCCAAGCGGTGTTAGTCGTGAAACAATTTCCACAATTTCTTAATTGTGTGCCAAACTTGTAACTCAGATATCTCTATGATCATATCATAGACATTTTATCCTCTTGTCACGACGATCTTCAACTTCACTCTAAAATTACTTGAACCTTTCAATAATTCAGACTTGTGTTTCATCAAGTAAATACACTCAGCATCTACTCAAATCATCTGTGAAGTAAGAACATATCGATATCCACTGCGTGCCTCAGCACTCATTGGACTGCACACATCAAATGTATTACTTCCAACAAGTTGCTCTCTTGTTCCATCTTACTGAAAACGAGGCCTTTCAGTCATCTTGCCCATGTGGTATGATTTGCATGTCTCAAGTGATTCAAAATCAAGTGAGTCCAAACGATCCATCTGCATGGAGTTTCTTCATGCATATATACCAATAGACATGGTTCGCATGTCTCAATCTTTTCAAAAACGAGTGAGTCCAAAGATCCATCTACATGGAGCTTCTTCATGCGTTCTATACCAATATGACTCAAATGGTAGTGCCACAAGTATGTGGTACTATCATCACTATTTTATATCTTTTGGCACGAACATGTGTATCACTGCGATCGAGATTCATTTTAGGTGCAAGACCATTGAAGGTATTATTCAAATAAACAGAGTAACCATTATTCTCCTTAAATGAATAACCGTATTGCGATAAACATAATCCAATCATGTTTATGCTCAACGCAAACACCAAATAACAATTATTTAGGTTTAACACCAATCTTGATGGTAGAGGGAGCATGCGATGCTTGATCACGTCAACCTTGGAAACACTTCCAACACATATCGTCATCTCACCTTTAGCTAGTCTCCGTTTATTCCGCAGCTTTTATTTTCAGTTACTAACACTTAGCAACCGAACCGGTATCTAATACCCTGGTGCTGCTAGGAATACTAGTAAAGTACACATTCATATAATGTATATCCAATATACTTCTTGTCGACCTTGCCTGCCTTCTCATCTACCAAGTATCTAGGGTAGTTCTGCTTCAGTGACCGTTCCCCTCATTACAGAAGCACTTAGTCTCGGGTTTGGGTTCAACCTTGGGATTCTTCACTAGAGCAGCAAATGATTTGCTGTTTCATGAAGTATCCCTTTTGCCCTTGCCCTTCTAGAAACTAGTGGTTTTACTAACCATCAACAATTGATGCTCCTTCTTGATTTCTACTTTTGCGGTGTCAAACATCGCGAGTTGCTCAAGGATCATCATATCTATCCCTGATATGTTATAGTTCATCATGAAGCTCTAATAGCTTGGTGGCAGTGACTATGGAGAACCATCACTATCTCATCTGAAGATTAACTCCCACTCGATTCAAGCGATTGTGGTACTCAGACAATCTGAGCACATGCTCAACGATTGAGCTTTTCTCCCTTAGTTTGCAGGCTTAAGAAACTTGTCAGAGGTCTCATACCTCTTGACGTGGGCACTAGTCTGAAATCCCAATTTCAGTCTTCGGAACATCTCATATGTTCTGCGACGTTTCAAAAATCGTCTTTGGTGCCACAATTCTAAACCGTTAGCATTACGCACTGAACTATCACGTACTCATCAAAACGTGTATGCCAGATGTTTCGCAACATCTACAGATGACGCTGAGGTTCAGGACACCGAGCGGTGCATTAAGGACATAAGCCTTCTGTGCAGCAATGAGGACAATCCTCAGTTCACGGACCCAGTCCGCATAATTGCTACTATCAACTTTCAACTAAATTTTCTCTAGGAACATATCTTAAACAGTAGAACTAAAGCGTAAGCTATGACATAATTTGCAAAAGACCTTTTGACTATGTTCATGACAATTAAGTTCATCTGATTATTTAATGAACTCCCACTCAGATAGACATCCCTCTGGTCATCTAAGTGATACATGATCCGAGTCAAACTAGGCCGTGTCCGATCATCACGTGAGACGGACTAGTCATCATCGGTGAACATCTCCCTGTTGATCGCATCTACTATACGACTCATGTTCGACCTTTCGATCTCTTGTGTTCCGAGGCCATGTCTGTACATGCTAGGCTCGTCAAGTCAACCTAAGTGTTTCGCATGTGTTCCGAGGCCATGTCTGTACATGCTAGGCTCGTCAACACCCGTTGTATGCGAATGTTAGAATCTATCACACCCGATCATCACATGGTGCTTCGAAACAACGAACCTTCGCAACGGTGCACAGTTAGGGGGAACACGTCTCTTGAAATTTTAGTGAGGGATCATCTTATTTATGCTACCGTCGTTCTAAGCAAATAAGATGTAAACATGACAAACATCACATGCAAATCATAAGGTGACATGATATGGCCAATATCATCTTGCGCCTTTTGATCTCCATCTTCGAGGCGCGACATGATCACCTTCGTCACCGGCATGACACCATGATCTCCATCATCGTGTCTTCATGAAGTTGTCTCGCCAACTATTACTTCTACTACTATGGCTAACGGTTAGCAATAAAGTACAGTAATTACATGGCGTTTTCATTGACACGCAGGTCATACAATGAATTAAGACAACTCCTATGGCTCCTGCCGGTTGTCATACTCATCTGACATGCAAGTCGTGATTCCTATTACAAGAACATGATCAATCTCATACATCACATATATCATTCATCACATCCTTTTGGCCATATCACATCATATAGCATACCCTGCAAAAACAAGTTAGACGTCCTCTAATTGTTGTTGCATGGTTTACGTGGCTGCTATGGGTTTCTAGCAAGAACGTTTCTTACCTACGCAAAAGCCACAACGTGATATGCCAATTTCTATTTACCCTTCATAAGGACCCTTTTCATCGAATCCGATCCGACTAAAGTGGGAGAGACAGACACCCGCTAGCCACCTTATGCAACTAGTGCATGTCAGTCGGTGGAACCTGTCTCACGTAAGTGTACGTGTAAGGTCGGTCCGGGCCGCTTCATCCCACGATGCCGCCGAATCAAGATAAGACTAGTAACGGCAAGTAAATTGACAAAATCGACGCCCACAACTACTTTGTGTTCTACTCGTGCATCGAAACTACGCATAGACCTAGCTCATGATGCCACTGTTGGGGAACGTAGTGGAAATTCAAAATTTTCTACGCATCACCAAGATCAATCTATGGAGTAATCTAGCAACGAGGGGAAGGGGAGTGCATCTACATACCCGTGTAGATCGCGATGCGGAAGCGTTGCAAGAACGCGGATGAAGGAGTCGTACTCGTAGCAATTCAGATCGCGGTTGATTCCGATCTAAGCGCCGAACCACGGCGCCTCCGCGTTCAACACACGTGCAGCCCGGTGACGTCTCCCACGCCTTGATCTAGCAAGGAGAGAGGGAGAGGTTGGGGAAGACTCCGTCCAGCAGCAGCACGACGGTGTGGTGGTGGTGGAGGAGCGCAGTACTCCAGCAGGGCTTCGCCAAGCACTGCGAGAGACGAGGAGGGAGGGAGGTAGGGCTGCGCCAAGAGGGAGAGCAAATCATGTGTTCGGCAGCCCCCATACCTCAAGTATATATAGGGGAAGAGGAGGGGCTGCGCCCCCACCTAGGGTTCCCTCCCCAGGGGTGGCGGCAGCCCCCAGATCCCATCTGGGTGGCGGCCAAGGGGGAGAGGGGGGCGCACCTAGGGTTGGCCTTAGGGCCCATTTGCTCCTAGGGTTTGCCCCCTCTCCTCTTGAGGGCGCCTTGGGCCTTGGTGGGAGGCGCCCCAGCCCACCTAGGGGCTGCTCCCTTCCCACTATTGGCCCACGTAGGCCTCTGGGGCTGGTGGCCCCACCTGGTAGACCCCCGGGACCCTCCCGGTGGTCCCGGTACGTTATCGATAGCACCCGAAACTTTTCCGGTGACCAAAACAGGACTTCCCATATATAAATCTTTACCTCCGGACCATTCCGGAACTCCTCGTGACGTCCGGGATCTCATCCGGGACTCTGAACAACATTCGGTAACCACGTATATCTATTCCCTATAACCCTAGCGTCATCGAACCTTAAGTGTGTAGACCCTATGGGTTCGGGAACCATGCAGACATGACCGAGACGTTCTCCGGTCAATAACCAACAGCGGGATCTGGATACCCATGTTGGCTCCCACATGTTCCACGATGATCTCATCGGATGAACCACGATGTCGGGGATTCAATCAATCCCGTATACAATTCCCTTTGTCAATCGGTATGTTACTTGCCCGAGATTCGACCGTCAGTATCCCGATGATCTCATCGGATGAACCACGATGTCGGGGATTCAATCAATCCCGTATACAATTCCCTTTGTCAATCGGTATGTTACTTGCCCGGTATTATCATGAACAAGGAAATATAATAATAACCAATTTATTATTGCCTCTAGGGCATATTTCTAACACTCCAGACCATCCTGCTCTCATGGCCGTTCGCGGTCTGGGGGCTGGATATCCTAGGCCCGTTCCCTCGAGCGCCTGGGGGCTACCGCTACCTCTACGTCGCCATCGACATGTTCACCAAATGGGCGGAGGTAGAAGCTGTCCACATCATCCCGGCCAGATCAACGGTCAAGTTCATCAAGGGTCTCGTGAGCCGGTTCGGGGTCCCCAACCGCATCATCACCGACAACGGCTCGCAGTTCACTAGTAATCTCTTCAAGACATATTGTGCTAACCTTGGAACGCAGATCTGCTATGCTTCGGTGGCGCACCCCAGGAGCAATGGCCAGGATGAACGCGCCAACGCGGAAGTCTTGAGAGGCCTCAATACCAGGACCTTCAAGAAGAAGCTCGAGGCCTGCGGCAGGGGCTGGCACGACGAGCTCCAGTCTATGTTGTGGTCCATCCGCACCACCGCCACTAAGCCAACAGGCGAGACCCCGTTCTTCCTCGTCTATGGAGCAGAAGCGGTTCTCCCTCACGAGGCCAAGCGTCGCTCCGTGCGGGTCCTGGCGTTTGATGAGACGCAGTAGGACGCCATGCGGGGGATGGACCTCGTGTTGGGGGAGGAACGCCGCTATGAAGCCATGCTCCGATTGGCAAGATACCAGCAGGCGCTGTGACGGTATCACTGCCGCAGCGTCCGCTCCAGGGCGCTCGAGGTGGGCGACCTCGTCCTAAGGCGGGTGCTCTCCAGGGAAGGGCTGCATAAGCTCTCGCCCATGTGGGAGGGCCTATTTAGGGTTGCCCACGTCTCCAGGCCTAGCGCCATGCGCCTGGAGACGCAGGACGGGGTCCCCATCCAGAATGCCTGGAACATCCACCACCTCCAGAAGTTCTACCCATGAAGCAAGGCCCAGCGCCTGTGAAGCAAGGCCCAGTGCCTGTGAAGGTCTCCGCTCATGACACTCTCACATAATAATGAGTGGGGCTCTACATGCCCCAGAGTCTCAGGAGTGCCGCCCTCAGGCCTCGGGGGCTCCCTCCCACGCCCTAGTGGCAGCACTTAGCTCCGCGCTGGTGAGAAGACTAGACTAGGTGACGGACGTGGCTTTTCATTTGCTTTCCGTAGTTGGCTTGCCCCTCTTTAATGGAAATTCGCATTCTGGTGTTTCTTGTCGGCTTGGTTTGATTGCCTTTTTCCTCTGTTTCTTCCCTCGATTCTTTGTTTTGGCCTGTACTCTCCCTCGCATGCCTCGCGAGGGGGCTGGATAGGTGCACTCGTGAGCATTTTCCCCGGTCTTCGCTAGGCACCCTCGTTTGAGCTCGCAAACTGGCGCGCCTCCCTCTCTTAAGTCCGTGCCCCTCGGGTACCGAGATGCGGAGCACTGCGTCATGGCCGGCCACGCCTAGGGCCCTGGGCAAGGAAGAATAAGAGTTTCTTAACAAATTTTTGTAGTTCCTCGACGCCCCCCAAGCCTACGGCAAGGAGGTCTCACCAGGTGCTGGGAGATGCGCACCTCAAAAGGCAGAAACTACTTCAGATACATCGAGCTAAGTTATCCCTACACGCCTACATAAAACACCGATGCCGCGACACGACACAGGAACAATAAACATAACATAGCGACTTGGAAATCACGGTTCGTTGCACGCCCTTGCAGGGCCCCATACTTGTTTCTTTTTCAAATGCAGGAAGAAAGGAAAGAACAAAACAAAGGCGGCGCGCGCCCTCCTAGACTCAGCCAGACCGCTCCTCGTGCTTCACTAGGGTGCGGCGACGAGACGACCCGCTACCGCCCTCGAAGAGGGCACGGCGGTGTGGCGGCTGGTCATAGCCGCCGCTGCTGGAGCTGTCACCGGAGGAAGAGCCGTCGTAGCTGGATGAGCCGCGGCCGGCGCCGAGGGCAAATCCACCTTCACCCTCGTCACGACCGTCGCCAAGGCCGAGCACCTCGCCGCCGTCGTTGTCCTCAGGGAAGCATCCGACGCGGCGACCATCTTCCCCGAATACCCTCGCGTAGAGGGTCGTGTCGCCATCGTACTTGAAGTGGAGGGTACACCGCCTGCCCAGGCCACGCGCGCGGGCAAACGTCTGCCAACCGTAGGCCAGGGCTGCGTTGCCCGCACGGAGACCTCCACCTCGACCCATGAAGCCTTGCTGCAGCAGCCGTCTGCCTGCAGACAGAGACCGCCTGGACCCGTGGCCGGCAGTTCGTCGGCAAAGAAGCGCGGGAGCTGAAGCTAGGTGCCGGCCGGGTTCTCTGACCACGCGACGAACTCCGGCAACACCTCCACCGAGTGGAAGCGCGACCGGGGAGGCCGCGCAACCATGGCGCGCCTCACTTCATCGACGGGGCTGCCACGACCTGGGCGGCTCCCACCGCGCGAGGAGGCGCCACCGCGGCCGCAAGGGGCCACAGCTGGGGTCGCGACATGCTTGCGTGGGCGACCGCGTCCCCTCTTGTGCGGCGGCGAGCCGGGCCCCTCCTGGCAGGCCTTCCCCATCTCTGCGGCCGAGAACCTCTTCACCGGCGCCATGGGTGTCACTGCTAGCAATGAAGCAAAGAAGAAGAAGCGAGCGGAACAGGAAGAGATGGGCAACGGGGGCTCCGCCCCCCTCCTCATTTATAGCAGGAGAAGGCAACCGGCGACCCCCACAATCACAAGTAATGATGGTTTTCTCTGCATGCACCAGGGACTCGTCAAGTCGAGCAGTTGCTGAGGCAGCGTGGGGAAGCGAAGACACCCACATCCGTCAGTCGCCGGGCGTCAATCAAGGCCGCAGGCGGTTGGGGCCTGCGGCGCTCCGCACTTGCCCTTTGGCTTCGCCTCGAAGCCAAGTCCGAGCGCGCCTTGGGCCCACGGGCTAATGTCGGTGTTCTGGGAATGGGGTTCCCCAGACTTGCCTGCCTGCGGCCCACGGCGTGGCTCCAGCAGCTCACCAGCAAACACTCCAGACCCTCGCGAGGGGCCGAGCCTCTCAAGGCGGACGGCACAAGACCTCCTCAGGGGCGGCCTCACTAGCCTAGCTCGCGAGGAGCGGAGAGATCAAGGCGAGGGGCACCTCGTGAGGTTCCTGTGACGTGAGCCATGACGACCAAGGCCAGGCGGGCACCAGCGGGTGCAGAGTACCCATTGCCTCTTTGGTGCTAAAGGGGCAAGCGCAGGCGAGGAGTCCCGAGGCATCAGGCAAAGGTTTCCATATCGGCGCAACGAGACCAAGACCAGCAGGACGGCAGGAAGGAGGTCATCGCGGAGCCCACGACGGCGTCACCACCAGAGCCTTTGGCAAGCGAAGACCACCTTTTGTCAGGATAGCATGTACTAGTTGTCCCCCTTCAAATTGGCCGTTGTGGGATCCCTTCCCGCCTAATATTTGGGGAGAGGACCCGGGCCTCTATAAATAGGACTAGCCACCACCTTAGCAGGGGGATCATTCAGATCATCCTCTACCACACAAGCTCACCGAGCTCTAGAACACCTCTCCTCAGGAGGCTGTTCTTCACTTTTACTGGTTCATCCCCAGCCTACAAGGCAATCCACCACACCACACTGGAGTAGGGTATTACACAACATAGGTGGCCTGAACCAGTATAAACTCTTGTGTCCCCTGTTCTTCGAGTTCGACGTGCCGAGCTTTGAGATTGTGGCGAGTGTGTGAGCTAGGGGAGGGAGAGATCTTCGTGCGCACCCCAGTGTTCGAACCTTGAGGGTTTTGCCGGAACCCGAAATCTGACAGAGGGCAAAGTATGGCATAGAATATAAAGGGGACTATAGACTAGACAGAGGTAGTAGCACACGTCCGCTCTCTACGCAGCGACGCAACTGTCGGCCGGCTTGTAGGCGACCATTTCATGTGTGTTCAACTGCTCTGTGCGTGTGGTTGCTTGCGGTTCAGGAGGCCGCGGCACGCTTTGCTCTCGCGTCCCTCCGGGTGCTCTGCCCTCGTCCCTCCACGCGCGCTGCCAGTGTTTGGGGCCGGCGCACGATCACGCACGTTCGTGTGCATGCGGTTGCGCCGGGCGCGGCGCGACAATGTAGTTACCCGCTGCAAAAACTGCCATGTGAACGCGCAGAGAATCCAGGCCGCCCGGCCCCCATTTTTCCTGCAGCCATTATCTTCATCTCTCGCGTCACACGACACAATAAGCACACCCACGACAACACATACAGAGAGGACATACAGCGGTTCCAATGGTGCTCCCGGTGGCTCCAATGGCGCTCCCAGCGGCCGACGACAACAACGGCGGGCAGTTCACCATGCATCACGTAGTAGACACCCACGTGAGGGGGAAGGCCCTCTCGGTGGTGTACTGTAATGATCCGATCTCGGTGGAGAGCTCCACCCAAACTATGGAGCAGTTCCTTGCCGAGGACAAGTACCAAGTGGTCAGCTTCGACCTCGAGTACACCATCGGTCGTGCCGGGCACGATTAGAAGGTTTCCGTCGCCCAGTTGTGCCTGCGACATGACGTCCTCGTCTACCACTACCACCTTGCCACAAGGCCTTGTGAGCGTTTCTCCAGGTTTATCAACAACTCTAACTATAGTTTCGCTACGGTGGACACCACCAACGATCTAAAAGTGCTCAAGGTTTTGGGCTTGAAATGCCCGAATCTTGTCAACATCCAGCACGACTACAAGGTCTGGGGCAGCGACAAAAACAAACTGAACTCCCTGGTTGACCTCGCCTCGGCCATCATCGACCCCTACTACATGAAGATGAAAAATGAGAGCAAGAAGGACAAGAACGTCTGGCATAGTGTGTGGCATGAGAGACTGGATGAACAACATGTCAAGTACGCGGCCAAGGACGCGTACACAAGCTACGACATGTACAGGCGAATCATTGACATGAGGAAGTGTCTTCTTCCTGCCCCACACGAGGGATCAAGCCATAGAGCAGTGGCGGGAGCGTCACAAGAAGTAGATGACTAGACGATTGTTTCTCCTACTTTAGAATGCATGCAATTGTTTATTGAGGTGTGTGCGAATGATTTGTATAGTCACTTATGTAATTGGATGTTTATTTTAGTTAATATACATGTTATTCTTCTATAGACAGAGCAAATCACACGACTTATTAGCAACAATCGTCTGTGTTATTATTGGTCTTCGCACACATTTCTGATTACGGACATGTTTGCCACGTATCACACACATCTTGTTTAGTTGAACCGTTTCCATTGTGTTGCCTAATCACACACAGTTCATCCTAGTGAACCGTATGTTGTATATCGCACACACCTTCATCTGGCTGCCCGTTTCTTTTGTTCCTCCTCATCCCAAACAGTTAATTGAACTGAACCGTATTCCCTGCATCGCACACGCAACTAAAATATAAATCGTGTTTGATGCATCCGTCATCGCAAACGTTTTGCACCTTTTTGACGGATTTTTTACACCACCGTTTGCGATTATGGCATCGCACAGAGTTTCGTCCAAGGGTCTCTGATCATAGTGTCACGTTTGGACCATCCTGAAGTGGTGCAAGTTCAACTTCCACATCAAACTCATGTTCACAGATATCTGCACATTCATAGATAATGTCCACAACCAAGATTCACTTCAAAGCCAAAAAAATGTGAGGAGAGTTATAAATAAAGAAAAACCTCTAGTTCCAACTACCAGTGCGAGCACAACAAGTCAAGACCATGCGTAATTAATTATATTTTGGTTATTTTTTGACTAATCACGAATAACTTCTGGAAGCAGGTATAATTTCTAATGCCGGCCGCGGCTGGGGTCCAGGATGTTTTGAGCCAAATCGGGCAACACACCGAGTGTCTATGCCGGCAATGTGGTGGTCGTAGCATTCGTGGGTTCAGAGCGGCGGCAGCTCCCATGGTCTATTATTCCTCGGTGTCGGCGGTGGCCGCAAACGTGTTGGCCACCTCCGCCAGCATGTTGCGGTTCCGCCAACGTTTGCGTTGGATGGCGTGGCCAACCATGGTGCACTGGACGCCGTGGTCCCTCGTGTGCTGGCGTGTAGCAACTGGCCACTCCTCTGTGAGAAGGCATGGAGCGTCGAGTTGATGCACCAGGGGCCAGCTTGGAGCGGTGGCTTGCTCCTCCGCTTGCTCACCTGCAGCCTCGCCCATGGTACTGACGGCCTGGGGCGGGAGGGAGGTGGGGCAGCGAGCTGCCTGAATTTTTGGGGCCCCCAGTCGATTTTTATGCTGGAGAACTCGTCTTCCTGCTCACCGGATGCTATGGAGAGTGTGGAGAAAATGGTGTGGTGTGATACGTCTCCAACGTATCTATAATTTATGAAGTATTCATGCTATTTTATTATCCATCTTGGATGTTTTATGGGCTTTACTATGCAATTTTATATTACTTTTGGGACTAACCTATTGACCCAGAGCCCAGTGCCAGTTTCTGTTTTTTCCCTTGTATTAGTGTTTCGTGGAAAAGGAATAACAAACGGAGTCCAAACGGAATGAAACCTGCGGAAAAGTTATTTTTGGAAAGAAAGCAATACAGGAGACTTGGAGTGCACGTCAAGAGATCAACGAGGAAGGCACGAGGTAGGGGGGCGCGCCCACCCCCCTGGGCGTGCCCTCCACCCTCGTGGCTCCCCTGACGTATTTCTTCCTCCTATATATACCAATATACCCTAAAACCTTCGGGGAACAGAAGAGATCGGGAGTTCCGGCGACGCAAGCCTCTATAGCCACCAAAAACCAATCGGGACCCTGTTCCGGCACCCTGCCGGAGGGGGGAACCCTCACCGGTGGCCATCTTCATCATCCCGGCGCTCTCCATGACGAGGAGGGAGTAGTTCACCCTCGGGGCTGAGGGTATTTACCAGTAGCTATGTGTTTGATCTCTCTCTCTCTCTCTCTCTCTCTCTCGTGTTCTTGATTTGGCACGATCTTGATGTATCGCGAGCTTTGCTATTATAGTTGGATCTTATGTTGCTTCTCCCCCTCTACTCTCTTGTAATAGATTGAGTTTTCCCTTTGAAGTAATCTTATCAGATTGAGTCTTTAATGATTTGAGAACACTTGATGTATGTCTTGCCGTGCGTATATGTGGTGACAATGGGATATCACGTGATTCACTTGATGTATGTTTTGGTGATCAACTTCCGGGTTCCGCCCATGAACCTATGCATAGGGGTTGGCACACGTTTTCGTCTTGATTCTCCGGTAGAAACTTTGGGGCACTCTTTGAGGTTCTATGTGTTGGTTGAATAGATGAATCTGAGATTGTGTGATGCATATCATATAATCATACCCACGGATACTTGAGGTGACACTGGAGTATCTAGGTGACATTAGGGTTTTGGTTGATATGTGTCTTAAGGTGTTATTCTAGTACGAACTCTTGAATAGATCGATCCGAAAGAATAACTTTGAGGTGGTTTCGTACCCTACAATAATCTCTTCGTTTGTTCTCTGCTATTAGTGACTTTGGAGTGACTCTTTGTTGCATGTTGAGGGATAGTTATATGATCCAATTATGTTATTATTGTTGAGAGAACTTGCACTAGTGAAAGTATGAACCCTAGGCCTTGTTTCAACGCAATGCAATATCGTTTGTGCTCACTTTTATCATTAGTTACCTTTCTGTTTTATATTTTCAGATTACAAAAACCTATATCTACTATCCATATTGCACTTGTATCACCATCTCTTCGCTGAACTAGTGCACCTATACAATTTACCATTGTATTGGGTGTGTTGGGGACACAAGAGACTCTTTGTTATTTGGTTGCAGGGTTGTTTGAGAGAGACCATCTTCATCCTACGCCTCCCACGGATTGATAAACCTTAGGTCATCCAGTTGAGGGAAATTTTCTACTGTCCTACAAACCTCTGCACTTGGAGGCCCAACAACGTATACAAGAAGAAGGTTGCATAGTAGACATCAAGCTCTTTTCTGGCGTCGTTTCTGGGGAGGTGAGTGCTTGAAGGTATATCTTTAGATCTTGCAATCCAATCTTTTAGTTTCTTGTTTTATCACTAGTTTAGTTTATAAAAGAAAACTACAAAAAATGGAATTGAGTTTGCCTCATACGCTTCATCTTTTTAATATCTTTCGTGAGTATGATGGGAAGGAAAATTGTGCCAAAGTGTTAGAATAAGAATGCATTAAAATGTTTGGCACTAAATCTTTGAATGATGAGCATGATTGCAATGTTGTTAGTATGAACTCCTTGAATATCCATAGTACTAATGATGATTGCACTAGTCATGATGAAAATATCTCTTATAAGCATGTCGATTTTTGTGGAGTGTATTGGGTTTGCAAGTACACACCAAATAGGAAAGATAGATATTGCAAGAGGCATAAGCATTTAGAAACTAAATGGTTGCAAGAAAGGCTAAATGTTAGTGCTGAAAATTTAAAATATCTTAGGCATACTTGTGAACTTTGCAATGAACATGGTCATTTAAATATCAAATGCAAATTGTTTCATGATTGAATCGTGTCCAAAAATTGTGATGACTTGATTTCCCTTGCACATCATAATGAACTTAGCCTGCTTTTGGGTTATGAAGAATTGAAACGTCAAACTAAGTTTATTCCAAAATATAACCTTGAGAAATTCCTCGATATTGATCTAGAAGAAATTTATATGTATTGTGCCGTGAATTGCATTGAAAATCCTTATATTGCCAATTACATAAAGAAAAGAAAACAAATAGAAGATGAAGAGAATACTAATGAAAGGGAAGAGACTTCCCAATATCCTCCTATTATTTCTTATGATGAATCAGGTAACGAGGAGGAGCCTTCTATTCAACCAATCTCATTAATAAGGAGCTCCAAAAGGAAGATTAAACCCACACATGATGTGAAGAAGAAAAAGAAAAGACGGAGAAGCAAAGGTAGAAAGGTATCCCTTCCAAATAATGTTGCTCCTATTACTCATTGTGACGATGATAATTGCTATACTATTGGTGCTATCCATACTATTAATGATGGGAGTGATTATGCTTATGATATGAAAAGGCCCAAGCTTGGGGATGCTATGTTTGATGAAGATGATGTTTTTGAGAATATATTTGCTGCAATTAATGTTTGTCCCAAGCTTGGGGATGCTATGTTTGATGAAGATGATATTTTTAGCCTCTCAAGTTTCGGTATGCAAATTTATAATGATGATAGCATGCCTCCTACTTATGATGATTATATTGATGAAAGTGGGTTTGGAAGAGTGTCAACTTTAGGAAGTAATGATCCCACTATTTTGGAGGATTTTGAATCTTATAATATTTATGAAAGTGGATTTGGAGAGGTCATGACTTTATTTAGTGATGTATCCACTATTTCGGAAGTGGTTTCAATTGATTATGATGACAACAAAGTTGCTACTTATGATGATTATTGTGATGAAACTTATGCTATAAAAAGTAGTGATGATTATTTTATAAAACTTGTCATGATTATGATTCCCCTTTTTCTGAACATTACTCTTTTAATGTGGAAACAATTTATAGTATTCAAGTCTCTTATGATACTCCCACTATTCCGAATGAGAAGAATTTTGCTTATGTGGAGAGTAGTAAATTTTCTATGCTTGTAGATCATGAAAAGAATGATTTAGGTGCTGGTTATATTGTTGAATTCATTCATGATGCTACTGAAAATTGTTATGAGGGAGGAACATATGCTTGTAGGAATTGCAATAATATCAAGTTTCCTCTCTATGTGCTTAAAGTTTTGAAGTTATGCTTGTTTTGCCTTCCTATGCTAGTTGATTATTGTTCCCATAAATTGTTTGCTCACAAAATCCCTATGCATAGGAAGTGGGTTAGACTTAAATGTGCTAGTCATATTCTTCATGATGCTCTCTTTATGTCTCAATTCGTATCTTTTATGTGAGCATCATTGAAATCATCATGCCTAGCTAGGGGCATTAAATGATAGCGCTTGTTGGGAGGCAACCCAATTTTATTTTAGTTTATTGCTTTTTGGTTCTGTTTAGGAATAAATAATCCATCTAGCTTCTGTTTAGATGTGGTTTTGTGTTTTAATTAGTGTTTGTGCCAAGTAGAACCTTTGGGAAGACTTGGGTGAAGTCTTTATGATCATGCTGTAAAAAACAGAAACTTTAGCGCTCACGAGATTAGCTAAAACTTATTACTGGAGAGTGCTATTTAGTTGATTATTTTTGCAGATGATTACTAGACAAATTCCTCAGGTCCACCAATTTATTTTAGAATTTTTTGAGTTACAGAAGTTTGCGTTAGTTACCGATTACTACAGACTGTTCTGTTTTTGACAGATTCTGTTTTCTATATGTTGTTTGCTTATTTTGATGAATCTATGGCTAGTAAAATAGTTTATAAACCATAGAGAAGTTGGAATACAGTAGGTTTAACACCAATATAAATAAAGAATGAGTTCATTACAGTACCTTGAAGTGGTGTTTTGTTTTCTTTCGTTAACGGAGCTTACGAGTTTTCTGTTAAGTTTTGTGTTGTGAAGTTTTCAAGTTTTGGGTAAAGATTCGATGGACTATGGAATAAGGAGTGGAAAGAGCCTAAGCTTGGGGATGACCAACACCCCAAGGTAATATTCAAGGATAACCAAGCGTCTAAGCTTGGGGATGCCCTAGAAGGCATCCCCTCTTTCGTCTTCGTTCATCGGTAACTTTACTTGGAGCTATATTTTTATTCACCACATGATATGTGTTTTGCTTGGAGCGTCATTTTATTTTCTTTAGCTTTGCTTGCTGTTTGAATAAAATACCAAGATCTGAAATTCTTAAACGGGAGAGAGTCTTCACATAGCTACATAATTATTTAACTACTCATTGATCTTCACTTATATCTGTTTGGAGTAGTTTGTCATTTACTCGTGTGCTTCACTTATATCCTATGAGTAAATGGTTGAATGATTTGAATGTCATAAATCTGAAATTATATATGTTTCATATGCCTTTCCCATGGGGAGTAATGACTTCACATATAAGAAGTAGAGGTGGTAAATTTATTGAAGGTTAGCAAACATTGTATTGGTCACTTGAACAATTCATGAAAGAATATTGAAGGAAGAGAGATTTCACATATAAATATACTATCTTGGACATCTTCTATGATTGTGAGCCCCATTAATTATTTTCAAACCTGAGCAAATTAGTTGAAGTTGGACAAGGAACACAACATAATGAGTTATGCTTGGGTATATTTGTATAGAAGTTATATTGTTATGGATCCTCTAACATGTGGTGCTTGCCATTTAGAATCCTTTGCTAGCCAAAATATCTGTACTAAGCAGGAATACTGCTTGTGCATCCAAATTCCTTGAACCAAGTTTCTTCCATGAGTGTCCACCATATCTACCTATATGCGGTATTTACCTGCCGTTCCAAGTAAATTTGCATGTGCCAAACTCTAAACCTTCAAATAATAATCTGTTTTGTATGCCCGAATCGCTCATGTAGCAACTAGGGGCTGTCAGTATCTTCCATGCTAGGTGGGTTATTCTCACGATGAGTGGACTCCGCTCATCATTCACGAGAAAATGGCTGGTAACTGGGATGCCTAGTCCTATGATCAAAAGATCAAAAACAAATTCGCAAATAATTTAAACAAAACTCCCCCAGGATTGTTGAAAGTTGGACGGCACCCGTTGTTTCGGACAAGCCGTGGAGTGTGAATGTTGGTGGAGGGGGAGTAAAAACTTTACCTTTCTGCGTGGGAACTGCCTATAATGTATCTAGTATGGAAGATATTGGGAACTCTTGGTCGTTATGTTGACAATGAAAGCATACCTCTCAAAATTATTTTCATCTCTGTTTTAGCTTCGAGCTCTGGCACCTCTGCAAATCCCTGCTTCCCTCTGCGAAGGGCCTATCTTTTACTTTTATGCAAGAGTCAGTAGTATTCCTTCCCTTTCCAACCCACTCTTTAGTTGGCAAGCATCATGTGATGGAAAGATCTAAGCATATATGGCCATTCAAATATATTTGATCATGAATTATTATTGTTGACAATTATCTATATGATGAATAAGTTGGGAGGCGAAACATTAAGCCCCTATCTTTCTTTGTGTTTGATGGATGCTATTTGTTCTAAAAATATGCTTTGAGTGGTAGCAATCAAGGAAGACTATGATAGTTGAGTATGTGGGATTTGCTAGATCAAAGCTCTGACATAGACTCTTCCTGAAAATAAGATGAATTGTAATTGTTTGATGACTAATAACACGGTTTGTTAGTTTTCAAGAAAGTTTATGATCTATGCTTTAACATGTGAATAGTTTGTTACTTGATCATGAAAAGTTTTACGGTATGAGCTACTGTTATGACATATAATGATGCTAGAAAAGGTGATTGAAATTATCATTGATCAAATTTATGCACCTGCTGGCATTCACACTTCATAAATTCTTTCTTTTATCATATACCTACTCGAGGACGAGCAGGAATTAAGCTTGGGGATGCTGATACGTCTCCAACGTATCTATAATTTATGAAGTATTCCTGCTATTTTATTATCCATCTTGGATGTTTTATGGGCTTTACTATGCACTTTTATATTACTTTTCGGACTAACCTATTGACCCAGAGCCCAGTGCCAGTTTCTGTTTTTCCCTTGTTTCAGTGTTTCTTGGAAAAGGAATATCAAACGGAGTCCAAACGGAATGAAACCTTCGGAAAAGTTATTTTTGGAAAGAAAGCAATACAGGAGACTTGGAGTGCACGTCAGGAGATCAACGAGGAAGGCACGAGGCAGGGGGGGCGCCCACCCCTGGGCGCGCCCTCCACCCTCGTGGGCCCCTCGTGGCTCCCCTGACGTATTTCTTCCTCCTATATATACCAATATACCCTAAAACCTTCGGGGAACAAAAGAGATCGGGAGTTCCACCGCCGCAAGCCTCTGTAGCCACCAAAAACCAATCGGGGCCCTGTTCCGGCACCCTGCTGGAGGGGGGAACCCTCACCGGTGGCCATCTTCATCATCCCGGCGCTCTCCATGACGAGGAGGGAGTAGTTCACCCTCGGGGCTGAGGGTATGTACCAGTAGCTATGTGTTTGATCTCTCTCTCTCTCTCTGTCTCTCTCTCGTGTTCTTGATTTGGCACGATCTTGATGTATCGCGAGCTTTGCTATTATAGTTGGATCTTATGTTGCTTCTCCCCATATACTCTCTTTTAATGGATTGAGTTTTCCCTTTGAAGTAATCTTATCAGATTGAGTCTTTAATGATTTGAGAACACTTGATGTATGTCTTGTCGTGCGTATCTGTGGTGACAATGGGATATCACGTGATTCACTTGATGTATGTTTTGGTGATCAACTTGCGGGTTCCGCCCATGAACCTATGCATAGGGGTTGGCACACATTTTCGTCTTGATTCTCTGGTAGAAACTTTGGGGCACTCTTTGAGGTTCTATGTGTTGGTTGAATAGATGAATCTGAGATTGTGTGATGCATATCGTATAATCATACCCACGGATACTTGAGGTGACATTGGAGTATCTAGGTGACATTAGGGTTTTGGTTGATATGTGTCCTAAGGTGTTATTCTAGTACGAACTCTTGAATAGATCGATCCGAAAGAATAACTTTGAGGTGGTTTCGTACCCTACAGTAATCTCTTCGTTTGGTCTCTGCTATTAGTGACTTTGGAGTGACTCCTTGTTGCATGTTGAGGGATAGTTATATGATCCAATTATGTTATTATTGTTGAGAGAACTTGCACTAGTGAAAGTATGAACCCTAGGCCTTGTTTCAACGCATTGCAATACCGTTTGTCCTCACTTTTATCATTAGTTACCTTGCTGTTTTTATATTTTCAGATTACAAAAACCTATATCTACCATCCATATTGCACTTGTATCGCCATCTCTTCGCCGAACTAGTGCACCTATACAATTTACCATTGTATTGGGTGTGTTGGGGACACAAGAGACTCTTTGTTATTTGGTTGCAGGGTTGTTCGAGAGAGACCGTCTTCATCCTACGCCTCCCACGGATTGATAAACCTTAGGTCATCCACTTGAGGGAAATTTGCTACTGTCCTACAAACCTCTGCACTTGGAGGCCCAACAACGTCTACAAGAAGAAGGTTGCGTCGTAGACATCATGGTGCGGTTCTTGCCAGGCGTTTGGCCTCGTTTAAATAGTGAGTGGGCGAGAGGAGCCAGCCGACGTTGTGTTCTAAAATGCCGGCCGGCTTGTGGAAGGACGTTTTGTTGGCACACGCGCGGATTCAATGGAGGCAGGCGGGGCAGTCTGAAGCCGACTACATGTGGCGAGGAGGCGTGTTCAGCCTGGCCTGCAGCATGTGGGGCCCCCTTGGCTGGCATGCCGGTTCAATGCCTGCGCTATGAGAGGTCGCGTCCGTGCCAAAGCAATTACTCCCTCCAGTCCTTTTTTGTTTGGGTATAACAAAAATCTCTTTTTCCATTCACATTTTACAAGTAAAATTCGTGGACAAACTTTGACCCAAAATACAATGGGGACTAGTAAACCAGGACGGAGGTAGTAGCTATGAATTCCATTTCTGCTCCATACTAATTGTTCTAAAAACTACTTAGTACTTATAACGCGCCCTTGAAAATCAGAACTCTATACCCCGCTAAAAATGATATTTTAAACGTGGCTACTCGGTCAGTGGCAACTGGCAAGCCACCGCCTCCAAGTCGTTCACCTGTGGTCCCGACCATCAACTCCTATGGATCAAATTATCACACGAGCCGACTATTCCTACAAAGGTGCGCTCCACCACGTACCCGGTACCTGCGCATGCAGCAATCATGCACCTAGGGTTTTAGGGTTTATTTGTTTATGGTGCCTTTACGTAACTCTCATGTGTGCGAGAGACCGGCTGCGTGCGTGCGCCTCTTCTCTTTGTATATGTACTCCACCATTTGTCTGGTGTCCAAAAAAATATACAGTAGTAATAACTAGGAATGTCCCAATGCGTTGTCACACGATCAAAGTAGATTAATACATATTCACGGATTTGATAGAAAAAAGAGTCTAGTTTTGAAATACGTATATCACTAAAAATATGTTATGTTTCACTCGAAATATATTCCTTTGGCGGTTTTGATGAGGTAAGGGAGGAATGTGGTTGGTTTCAAGATTCGAGAAGTGGTATATATCTAATTTCTACTCTTACTAGCAAGATGCTCGTGCATTGCACGGCACATAAAGATGCATTTTTTTACAAAACACCTGTTGTGATTGACCCATGCAGGAGTAATCCCATGTGTAAAAACTAATGATATCTCGAGAATTTTATTGGAAAAATGGTATCTCGAGAATTTCATCGAAAAAATGATATCTCGAGAAAGATGAGAGATAAGATGAGGAGGAGTGGGGCGTGGTGGTGACTGGTGGTCGGACTGGGCGGAGGCATGGGGATGGACGGCGCCAGCAGCGGCCGCCATGCCAGATTGTTCTGGAGACTTCCTTTTTTAATTGCCCAACAATGAGGTTGTGGGACATAAGGATGAACAAGGCAAGGCCTTATCTGTAAATATGGAGAGAGGTGCGGGTATCTTTTGTAAAATTGTCATAGTTTGCTTTCTATCCGTCAGATATAGATCGGACGGTCTATATTACAAGATGGCGGGCACACCATCATCACCAACATGGTTTTTTATAAGAGTAGAGATAAAAACAGAGTTGGTGATGATGGTGTGCCTGCCATCCTGCAATATAGGTCGTTTGATTTATATCTGACGGATAGGAAGGAAACTATGGCAATTTTGCAAAAAGATACCCACACCCCTCTCCACATTTGCAAATAAGGCCTTGCCTTGTTCATCCTTTTCTCCCACAAGATAAACTACTCATACAAATGCATCTCGATGTTCCGTGCAACGCATGGGCATCTTGCTAGTTGTTGCAAAAATCCCATGTGTGTGTGTGTTGTGTGTGTGAGAGAGAGGGAGAGGGGAGGAGGATGGAGTGCGTCTGTGACAAAGACACAAAGAGTGTGTGTGCGAGAGGTATCAGCTTAAAATGAGGCGATAGTGTGTGTGTGCACGATCGAGAGGGCGTGTCTCAAGAAGGGACGAAAAATCTACATAGATACAAGGAGCGCGATAGATACATGCACGCGATAGTGGAAGCACGAGTGTGCGGGTGTATAAACCTATCTGGAGGCTAGTCGGTCAATGTTTGTGCGAGAAATACGAGCCGGGGTGCGAAAGCGAGAGTTTTGTGTGTGTGTGTGAGAGACTGTAGTCGGGAAGGGGAGTGGAAGCAAGACTTGTCTCTGTGTGTGTGTGTGTGTGTGTGAGAGAGAGAGAGAGAGAGGGAGTTTGTCTGATCGGTAAACAAATGAATAATGTCAGTTTTATAACTGGGGTGGAGATGGAACGGAGACCGCAACAAATGTTGTGTCTGCGGGAGAGAGTAATTTAAGTGGTATGAGTCATATCTAGAGAGATATAGGATGTGTGAGAGAACCCTATAGAGAGAAAGACAAAGTGAAAGACGAGTGAGAGTGTGTGTGTGGCGGTGAAAAAGAAAGCTTAGGTACCTAGTGATACCAGAGAACGGTAGAGACATGAGAGATAATGAAAACCGTGTAATGTATAATGATAGGGAGAGTGTAACACTTCTAAAGGGAGACGTCGAGAGACCATGTTTGCGAAAATAGGAGAAACATGAAGTGAGCGTGCGGGTGAGCTGGAGAAAAGAGAGTGATAGCTACATGAAGGAGCATGCGAGAGAGATGGGCGTGAAAGGAGATTCATATATGTAGTTGTGTGTATAGAAAATGTAACCATAAAAGGGATTCAAATATTTGAATTTGAGATGATGATACATGTAATTCATACTCGAACAAAAATTGATCTATCAAACATGCATACTCATATGAATTCACGCGCATCTATGTTATTTAATATGTAGGTATTATTGATCCATACATTTTAGTAGAACATAATTTGGTTTAAATTTTTTGAATTCAACCTTATGATTTTGAGATCATTGTATTTGTAAATCATATTATATGTATAAAGGAGCAGAATTCTTTGTTGTGCTTTTGAAAGTATATATAAAAAAATGATGTATATAGAATTTTATTCCAATCGAAAATGGATCCTGCCCAAACAAAAATAGAATACAAACTGGATTTGAATTGAGTTGACATGGTAAACGTGCACTCTTGCTCTGCAAAAATTTAAAGGAAGCGGGGAAAGTCGCAGTAACTGCCCGAAACCAAAATCTGCGAGATGAAAATTACTGCCTACCCCTGACACGCAAAGCCTATTGGCTCGATTTCTATAGGTTTCGATAGGGGTAGGTTTGTAATTTCATTCAAACATGACATAACCATCTCTCACCCGGATTCATACACGGTGGGCGCCAAAACATAGTGTCTCCTCGACCAAAATCGACTCCCTCCCCGATTCATACACGGTGGGCACCAAAACAAACTTTCGTTGGCCGAAATCTCCGTCGGCAAATATTCAGTGTATGCGAGATTACCGTCCTATCCCCAACCGACTAATATTGTTGTGATGTAGGAAATTTTAAACGGGGGCTAAGTTTGTAAATTTGCTCGCATTTGAGACAAGCACACCCTGAAGACATGGTTCCGCCCTTCATCTCTCCCTCCATTTCCCATTCGTACTCCATGGGCGCCAAAACACCCTCTCCACCCCATCCACCGCCGTCCTCCTCCACCATGCCGGAGCTGATACCCCAACGCCGTCGTCCATTATAAGAGATCGACCTCTCTCATCCACGGCTTCGGACCGGGCTCCTTGCATCCCGTCCTCTCGCTTCATCCTCGCTGTCATCCACCTTGTCGGCGCCGCTCCTACGACCGTCTCGTCCACCGCGCTGGGATATTTCCCCCGCTACCACCATCTACCCTGCTAGATCTGCTTCCATGCCGCCGACAGCCATCGCTACCGCAACACGGTCAAATTCTCAGCAGATGCATACACGGTGCCGCACCAGAGGCGGTACTCTTTTGTATATGCTCAACTTATTTATCGCAGCAAGAAAATAGATCACCACTGCTTTACTCTGATTTCTTGTCCATCACTTACTTGTTAGTTGAAAGCAAACATTGGTTGCGAAGTTGCCTTTGTCTGGTTTGCACCTTCAGATCCGCCATGGCACGCTCAACACTATACTCGCAATGCTTATGGTTTTCCCCTTCTATATTCCACACTAGTTAAATGACAGTAGACTAAATTTCAAAATTAGGTCAGTCGATTTTGGAGAGCTTGCCGGAGTTCGACGGTGTGAAGGAAGGGGCTCGGGTGGGGACGGTGGTTGTGGGGGGCGGTGGTAGGGCCTCGCCGAACGAAGAAAACTCGACGCGGGTGAAGGAAATATGCCCTAGAGGCAATAATAAAGTTGTTATTTATATTTCCTTATATCATGATAAATGTTTATTATTCGTGCTAGAATTGTATTAACCGGAAACTTAGTACATGTGTGAATACATAGACAAACAGAGTGTCACTAGTATGCCTCTACTTGACTAGCTCGTTGAATCAAAGATGGTTAAGTTTCCTAGCCATAGCCATGAGTTGTCATTTGATTAACGGTATCACATCATTAGAAAATGATGTGATTGACTTGGCCCATTCCGTTAGCTTAGCACTTGATCGTTTAGTATGTTGTTATTGCTTTCTTCATGACTTATACATGTTCCTATGACTATGAGATTATGCAACTCCCGAATACCGGAGGAACACCTTGTGTGCTATCAAACGTCACAACGTAACTGGGTGATTATAAAGATGCTCTACAGGTGTCTCTAAAGGTGTTTGTTGGGTTGGCATAGATCGAGATTAGGATTTGTCACTCCGAGTATCGGAGAGGTATCTCTGGGCCCTCTCGGTAATGCACATCACTATAAGCCTTGCAAGCAATGTAACTAATGAGTTAGTTGCGGGATGATGCATTACGGAACGAGTAAAGAGACTTGCCGGTAACGAGATTGAACTAGGTATTGAGATACCGACGATCGAATCTCGGGCAAGTAACATACCGATGACAAAGGGAACAACGTATGTTGTTATGCGGTTTGACCGATAAAGATCTTCGTAGAATATGTAGGATTCAATATGAGCATCCAGGTTCCGCTATTGGTTATTGACCGGAGATGAGTCTCGGTCATGTCTACATAGTTCTCGAACCCGTAGGGTCCGCACGCTTAACGTTCGGTGACGATCGGTAATATGAGTTTATGTGTTTTGATGTACCGAAGGTAGTTCGGAGTCCCGTATATGATCACGGACATGACGAGGAGTCTCGAAATGGTCGAGACGTAAAGATCAATATTTTGGAAGGCTATATTCGGACATCGGAAAGGTTCTGAGTGGTTCGGGTATTTATCGGAGTACCGGAGAGTTACGGGAATTCGCCGGGGAGTATATGGGCCTTATTGGGCTTTAGGGGGAGAGAGAGGGGCTGCCTAGGGCAGGCCACACGCCCCCCAAGGCCTAGTCCGAATTGGACTAGGGGGGGGGGGGCGGCGCCCCCTCCTTCCTTCTCTTCTCTCTTCCCCTTCCTTCTCTCCTACTCCTACTACTTGGAAGGGGGGAATCCTACTCTCGGTGGTAGTAGGACTCCCCAGGGCGCGCCATAGTAGAGGGCCGGCCCTCCCCCTCCTCCACTCCTTTATATATGAGGGAGGGGAGCACCCCATAGACACACAAGTTGATCATTGATCTTTTAGCCATGTGTGGTGCTCCCCTACACCATAATCCACCTCGGTCATATCGTAGCGGTGCTTAGGCGAAGCCCTGTGTCGGTAGCTGCATCAACACCGTCATCACGCCGTCGTGCTGACGGAACTCTCCCTCAAAACTCTACTGGATCGTGAGTTCGTGGGACGTCACCGAGCTGAACATGTGCATATCGTGGAGGTGCCGTACGTTCGGTACTAGGATCGGTCGATCGTGAAGACGTACGACTACATCAACCGCGTTGTCATAACACTTCCACTTATGGTCTACGAGGGTACATGGACAACACTCTCCCCTCTCGTTGCTATGCATCACCATGATCTTGCGTGTGTGTAGGAATTCGTTTGAAATTACTACGTTCCCCAACAGTGGCATCCGAGCTAGGTTTATGCGTAGATGTTATATGCACGAGTAGAACACAAGTGAGTTGTGGGCGGTAATAGTCATACTACTTACCAGCATGTCATACTTTGATTCCGCGGTATTGTTGGATGAAGCGCCCCGGACCGACATTACGCGTACGCTTACGCGAGACTGGTTCTACCGACGTGCCTTGCACACAGGTGGCTGGCGGGTGTCAGTTTCTCCAACTTTAGCTGAATCGGGTGTGACTACGCCCGGTCCTTGTTGAAGGTTAAAACAGCACATACTTGATGAAATATCGTTGTGGTTTTGATGCGTAGGTAAGAACGGTTCTTTCTCAGCCCGTAGCAGCCACGTAAAACTTGCAACAACAAAGTAGAGGACATCTAACTTGTTTTTGTAGGGCATGTTGTGATGTGATATGGCCAAGACATGATGCTAAATTTTATTGTATGAGATGGTCATGTTTTGTAACAGAGTTATCGGCAACTGGCAGGAGCCATATGGTTGTCGCTTTATTGTATGAAATGCAATCACCATGTAATTGCTTTACATTATCACTAAGCGGTAGCGATAGTCGTAGAAGCAATAGTTGGCGAGACGACAACGATGCTACGATGGAGATCAAGGTGTCGCGCCGATGACGATGGTGATCATGACGGTGCTTTGGAGATGGAGATCAAAGGCACAAGATGATAATGACCATATCATATCACTTATATTGATTGCATGTGATGTTTATCTTTTATGCATCTTATTTTGCTTAGATCAACGGTAGCATTATAAGATGATCTCTCACTAAATTTCAAGGTATAAGTGTTCTCCCTGAGTATGCACCATTGCGAAAGTTCGTCGTGCCGAGACACCACGTGATGATCGGGTGTGACAAGCTCTACGTTCACATACAACGGGTGCAAGCCAGTTTTGCACACGCAGAATACTCGGGTTAAACTTGACGAGCCTAGCATATGCAGATATGGCCTCGGAACACTGAGACCGAAAGGTCGAGCGTGAATCATATAGAAGATATGATCAACATAGTGATGTTCACCATTGAAAACTACTCCATCTCACGTGATGATCGGACATGGTTTAGTTGATATGGATCACGTGATCACTTAGATGATTAGAGGGATGTCTATCTAAGTGGGAGTACTTAAGTAATATGATTAATTGAACTTTAATTTATCATGAACTTAGTCCTGGTAGTATTAGAATATCTATGTTGTAGTTCAATAGCTCGCGTTTAGCTCTCCTGTTTTATTTTTGATATGTTCCTAGAGAAAACTAAGTTGAAAGATGTTAGTAAGATCCGTGATCTGAGGATTATCCTCATTGCTGCACAAAAGAATTATGTCCTTGATGCACCGCTAGGTGACAGACCTATTGCAGGAGCAAATGCAGACATTATGAACGTTTGGCAAGCTCGATATGATGACTACTTGATAGTTTAGTGCACCATGCTTTACGGCTTAGAATCGGGGATTCAAAGACGTTTTTGAAACGCCATGGAGCATATGAGATGTTCCAAGAGTTGAAATTAGTATTTCAGACTCATGCCCATGTCGAAAGGTATGAGACCTTTGACAAGTACTTTGCCTACAAGATGGTGGAGAATAGCTCAGCTAGTGAGCATGTGCTCAGAATGTCTGAGTACTACAATCACTTGAATCAAGTGGGAGTTAATCTTCCAAATAAGATAGTGATTGACAGAGTTCTCTAGTCACTATCACCAAGTTACTAGAACTTCATGATGAACTATAATATGCGAGGGATAACAGAAACGATTCCCAAGCTCTTCGTGATGCTGAAATCAACGAAGGTAGAAATCAAGAAAAGAATCAAGTGTTGATGGTTGACAAGACCACTAGTTTCACGAAAAGGGCAAAGGTAAGAAGGGGAACTTCAAAAAGAACGGCAAGCAAGTTGCTACTCCCGTGAAGAAGCCCAAAGCTAGACCCAAGCCTGAAACTGAGTGCTTCTACTGCAAAGGAGATGGTCACTGGAAGTGGAACTGCCCTAGATACTTGGCGGATAAGAAGGATGGCAAAGTGAACAAAGGTATATTGGATATACATGTTATTGATGTGTACTTTACTAGTGTTTATAGCAACCCTTCGGCATTTGATACTGGTTCAGTTGCTAAGAGTGGTAACTCGAAACGGGAGTTGCAGAATGAACAGAAACTAGTTAAGGGCGAGGTGACGATGTGTGTTGGAAGTAGTTCCAAGATTGATATGATCATCATCCCACAACTCCCTATACTTTCGGGATTAGTGTTGAACCTAAATAAGAGTTATTTGGTGTTTGCGTTGAGCATGAATATGATTTGATCATGTTTATTGCAATACGGTTATTCATTTAAGTTAGAGAATAATTGTTGTTCTGTTTACATGAATAAAACCTTCTATGGTTATACACCCAATGAAAATGGTTTGTTGGATCTCGATCGTAGTGATACACATATTCATAATATTGAAGTGAAAAGATGCAAAGTTAATAATGATAGTGCAACTTATTTGTGGCACTGCCGTTTAGGTCATATTAGTGTAAAGCGCATGAAGAAACTCCATGATGATGGACTTTTGGAATCACTTGATTATGAATCATTTGGTACTTGCGAACCATTCCTCATGGGCAAGATGACTAAAACGCCATTCTTCGGAACAATGGAGCGAGCAACAGATTTGTTGGAAATCATACATACTAATGTATGTTGTCCAATGAATGTTGAGGCTCGCGGCGGGTATCGTTATTTTCTCACCTTCACAAATGATTTGAGCAGATATGGGTATATCTACTTGATGAAACATAAGTCTGAAACATTTGAAAAGTTCAAAAAATTTCAGAGTGAAGTGGAAAATCATCGTAACAAGAAAATAAAGTTTCTACGATCTGATCGTGGAGGAGAATATTTGAGTTACGAGTTTGGTCTTCATTTTACACAATGCGGAATAGTTTCACAACTCACGCCACCCGGAACACCACATCATAATGGTGTGTCCGAACGTCGTAATCGTACTTTACTAGATATGGTGCGATCTATGATGTCTCTTACTGATTTACCGCTATCATTTTGGGGTTATGCTTTAGAGACAGCTGCATTCACGTTAAATAGGGCACCATCTAAATCCATTGAGACGACGCCTTATGAACTGTGGTTTGGCAAGAAACCAAAGTTGTCGTTTCTTAAAGTTTGGGGCTGCGATGCTTATGTGAAAAAGCTTCAACCTGATAAGCTCGAACCCAAATCGGAGATATGTGTCGTCATAGGATACCCAAAGGAGACTGTTGGGTACACCTTCTATCACAGATCTGAAGGCAAGACATTCGTTGCTAAGAATGGATCCTTTCTAGAGAAGGAGTTTCTCTCGAAAGAAGTGAGTGGGAAGAAAGTAGAACTTGATGAGGTAACTGTACCTGCTCCCTTATTGGAAAGTAGTTCATCACAGAAATCTGTTGCTGTGACTCCTACACCAATTAGTGAGGAAGCTAATGATGATGATCATGTAACTTCAGATCAAGTTACTACCGAACCTCGTAGGTCAACCAGAGTAAGATCCGCACCAGAGTGGTACGGTAATCCTATTCTGGAGGTCATGTTACTTGACCATGACGAACCTACGAACTATGAGGAAGCGATGATGAGCCCAGATTCCGCAAAATGGCTTGAGGCCATGAAATCTGAGATGGGATCCATGTATGAGAACAAAGTGTGGACTTTATTTGACTTGCCCGATGATCGGCAAGCCATCGAGAATAAATGGATCTTCAAGAAGAAGACTGACGCTGACGGTAATGTTACTGTCTACAAAGCTCGACTTGTTGTGAAAGGTTTTCAACCAGTTCAAGGAGTTGACTATGATGAGACTTTCTCACCCGTAGCGATGCTTAAGTCCGTCCGAATCATGTTAGCAATTGCCGCATTTTATGATTATGAAATTTGGCAAATGGATGTAAAGACTGCATTCCTGAATGGATTTCTGGAAGAGGAGTTGTATATGATGCAACCTGAAGGTTTTATCGATCCAAAGGATGCTAACAAAGTGTGTAAGCTCCAGTGATCCATCTATGGACTGGTGCAAGCATCTCAGAGTTGGAATAAACGTTTTGATAGTGTGATCGAAGCATATCGTTTTATACAGACTTTTGGAGAAGCCTGTATTTACAAGAAAGTGAGTGGGAGCACTACAGCATTTCTGATAAATATATGTGAATGCCATATTGTTGATCGGAAATAATGTAGAATTTTCTAGAAAGCATAAAGGAGTATTTGGAAGGAGTTTTTCAAAGAAAAACCTCGGTGAAGCTGCTTACATATTGAGCATCAAGATCTATAGGGATAGATCAAGACACTTGATAAGTTTTTTCAATGAATACATACCTTGACAAGATTTTGAAGTAGTTCAAAATGGAACAGTCAAAGAAAGAGTTCTTTCCTGTGTTACAAGGTGTGAAATTGAGTAAGGCTCAAAGCCCGACCACGGCAGAAGATAGAAAGAGAATGAAAGTCATTCCCTATGCCTCAGCCATAGGTTCCATAAAGTATGCCATGCTGTGTACCAGATCTATTGTATTCCCTACACTGAGTTTGGCAAGGGAGTAAAATAGTGATCTAGGAGTAGATCACTGAACAGCGGTCAAAATTATCCTTAGTGGAATAAGGATATGTTTCTCGATTATGGAGGTGACAAAAGGTTCGTCGTAAAGGGTTATGTCGATGAAAGTTTTGACACTGATCCAGATGACTCTAAGTCTCAATCTGGATACATATTGAAAGTGGGAGCAATTAGCTAAAGTAGCTCCGTGCAGAGCATTGTAGACATAGAAATTTGCAAAATACATACGGATCTGAATTTGGCAGACCCGTTGACTAAACTTCTCTCACAAGCAAAACATGATCACACCTTAGTACTCTTTGGGTGTTAATCACATGGCGATGTGAACTAGATTACTAACTCTAGTAAACCCTTTGAGTGTTGGCCACATGGCGATGTGAACTATGGATATTGATCACATGGTGATGTGAACTATTGGTGTTAAATCACATGGCGATGTGAACTAGATTATTGACTCTAGTGCAAGTGGGAGACTGAAGGAAATATGCCCTAGCGGCAATAACAAAGTTATTGTTTATATTTCCTTATATCATGATAATGTTTATTATTTATGCTATAATTGTATTAACCGGAAACTTAGTACATGTGTGAATACATAGACAAACAGAGTGTCACTAGTATGCCTCTACTTGACTAGCTCGTTGAATCAAAGATGGTTAAGTTTCCTAGCCATAGACATGAGTTGTCATTTGATCAACGGGATCACATCATTAGAGAATGATGTGATTGACTTGACCCATTCTGTTAGCTTAGCACTTGATCGTTTAGTATGTTGCTATTGCTTTCTTCATGACTGATACATGTTCCTATGACTATGAGATTATGCAATTCCCGAATACCGGAGGAACACCTTGTGTGCTATCAAACATCACAACGTAACTGGGTGATTATAAAGATGCTCTACAGGTGTCTCCGAAGGTGTTTGTTGGGTTGGCATAGATCAAGATTAGGATTTGTCACTCCGAGTATCGGAGAGGTATCTCTGGGCCCTCTCGGTAATGCACATCACTATAAGCCTTGCAAGCAATGTAACTAATGAGTTAGTTACGGGATGATGCATTACGGAAAGAGTAAAGAGACTTGCCGGTAACGAGATTGAACTAGATATTGAGATACCGATGATCGAATCTCGGGCAAGTAACATACCGATGACAAAGGGAACAATGTATGTTGTTATGCGGTTTGACCGATAAAGATCTTCATAGAATATGTAGGAGCCAATATGAGCATCCAGGTTCCGCTGTTGGTTATTGACCGGAGATGAGTCTCGGTCATGTCTACATAGTTCTCGAACCTGTAGGGTCCGCACGCTTAACGTTCGGTGACGATCGGTAATATGAGTTTATGTGTTTTGATGTACCGAAGGTAGTTCGGAGTCCCGGATATGATCACGGACATGACGAGGAGTCTCAAAATGGTCGAGACGTAAAGATCAATATATTGGAAGGCTATATTCGGACATCGGAAAGGCTCTGAGTGGTTCGGGTATTTATCGGAGTACCGAAGAGTTACGGGAATTCGTCGGGGAGTATATGGGCCTTATTGGGCTTTAGGGGAAAGAGAGAGGGGCTGCCTAGGGCAGGCCACGCGCCCCCAAGGCCTAGTCCGAATTGGACTAGGGGGGGCGGCGCCCCCTCCTTCCTGCTCTTCTCTCTTCCCCTTCCTTCTCTCCTACTCCTACTACTTGGAAGGGTGGAATCCTACTCTCGGTGGGAGTAGGACTCCCCAGGGCGCGCCATAGTAGAGGGCCGGCCCTCCCCCTCGTCCACTCCTTTATACACGAGGGAGGGGGGCACCCCATAGACACACAAGTTGATCATTGATCTTTTAGCCGTGTGCGGTGCCCCCCTCCACCATAATCCACCTCGGTCATATCGTAGCGGTGCTTAGGCAAAGCCCTGCGTCGGTAGCTTCATCAACATCGTCATCATGCCGTCGAGCTGATGGAACTCTCCCTCGAAACTCTAGTGGATCGTGAGTTCGTGGGACGTCACCGAGCTGAATGTGTGCAGATCGCGCAGGTGACGTACGTTCGGTACTAGGATCGGTCCATCGTGAATACGTACGACTACATCAACTGCGTTGTCATAATGCTTCCGCTTACGGTATACGAGGGTACGTGGACAACACTCTCCCCTCTCGTTTCTATGCATCACCATCATCTTGCGTGTGCGTAGGAATTTTTTTGAAATTACTACGTTCCCCAACTACGTGTGGGGGCGGGGGTGGGGGTGGGAGTGGCGGAGGAACATAGGCGGTGGGGTGGTTCAGGGGAGGGCGGGGGGGTCGGGGCCGATGGTTCGGCCGGCGGCCCGTGCGGTGTTCTGTATGGGAAGAATCAGAGACGAGGAAGAAGAAGGGTTAGGAGATGTAGGATCTTCATCAACCCGCCTGAAATGGTCGACTGACCCAAATGACAAAAGTCACGCGACTTGCATGCAGACATTCCTTTATTCAGTACCATCATCATAGCTTATTAACAATGCTCCTGAATCCATCAAGCTAAACAATGTGCCACTCATAATTCCAAACTTGTTGCTCAAATATGAATCTGATATGATGCTGATATTACTAAAATAGATAACGTTTAATTGGTCAGCTAATGTTCCTACTTTACTTTTGAAAAGCACGTGCACCACATATAGAGAGATATTAGGGAGTTGCATTCTTAATGCGCTCTGGTTCATCATGTGTGGGCACTGCGCAACGAACATTTTATTATCCAAACTCTGGTTGCTCTTCTTTAGCATGTTCCTCTTCCATTCTTCTTTAATAAGTACTCTCTCCGTTCCTAAATACAAGTCTTTGTATATATTCCACCATGGACTACATATGGAGCAAAATGAGTGAATCTACACTCTAAAATGTATCTGTATACATCTGTATGTGATCCATAGTGGAAATCTCTACAAAGACTTATATTTTGGAACGGAGGGAGTATGATAGTAGTACAGTATGTTCCTTGTAGTGAAGAGGAGCACGGACATTTGCAGTGTAGAGGTCTATTCGGTCGGTTGTGATGGACACTTTCAACTCTTCGGGCATCTTTGATTCGTAGGATTTTGTAAACATAGGAATAGGAATTGTAGTGGCCTGCCCACTTGAATAATATAAGATTAGCAAGGAAATGCGGGGAGCTGTGTCGCCTTTGAGAGTTACACTGAGATTAACAAAACCGCACCTTCAGCTGAAGAGAGCTGGTATCCAAAGCCTTTCTAGTCGTACCGGCAATAGTAGCCTATATTTTCCAGCAAGTTCCACTTTGCTGATTTTACTTGTGATGCTTACGGTTTTCCCGTTATATCTACACTATGATCTTGTAGGATCGAAAATATGTCTAGAGGGGGTGATTAGACTACTTGACCAAATGAAAATCTAGCCTTTTCCCAATTTTAGTTCTTGGCAGATTTTAGTAACTTAGCACAAGTCAAGCAATCAACCTACAAATGCAATTCTAAGAGTATAGCAGTGGAATGTAAAACAATTGCATATGAAGGTAAAGGGGAAGAGATTGAGGGAGCAAACGCAATGTTGACACGGAGATTTTTTATCCGTGGTTCCGATAGGTGGTGCTATGGTACATCCACATTGATGGAGACTTCAACCCACGAAGGGTAACGGTTGCGCGAGTCCACGGAGGGCTCCACCCACGAAGGGTCCACGAAGAAGCAACCTTGTCTATCCCACCGTGATCCCCATCGGTGAGACCAAAAAGACTAGGGTTTCTGGCAGTGGCTATGTCAACTAAACTCGGTGGCGCCGGATAGAAAGAATCGGTGGGGCCAAGTTTGACTTTTGGTTTGGGACATATGTGGATATGAGAAAGTAGTGGAGGGTTTTGGAGCATATCACTAAGCATTTTGAGCAAGAACCTCATTAAGCAACACCTCATCCCTTCTTAATAGTATTGGCTTTTCCTATAGACTCAATGTGATCTTGGATCACTGAAATAGAAAAAGTAGAGTCTTGTGCTTTGAGCTTGAGCCAATCTTTTATCTTTAGCATTTTGAAGGGTCCACTTTCTAATCCATGCCATGCCAATCATTGAGCTTTCCTGAAATATCTATCTTGAAATGGCATTAGCTCAATGAGCTATATGTTGTTAGGAATTACCAAAACCACCCAGGGATAGTTGCACTTCCGGATCTGTGTAGCTGCTTTGTGTCGCACTAGCAGCAGTCCACTCTTGAAGTTAAAAAACACACCAATCATAAATCCAAAGCTTACTTCTTCAAATACGAATTGTGATATGATACTGGTATTAGTTAACAGACACACATTAATTGGTCAGGTAGTGCTCCCACTTGATTTTCCAAATGCATGTGGCCACATATAGCGAGACAGCACGGAATTGCATTTCTTTGGGCGTTGTGATTCATCATGAGTGGGCAACCAACATTGTATGCAAAGAAGCAGAACCTCAAGAATATGCTTCCTCTTCTGTTCTTTAACATGTTCCTCTTTTGTTATTCTGTATTTAGTACGTACAGTATGTTCCTTGTCAGGAAGGGGAGCAAGGACATCTGCAGTCAATAGCTGATAGGGCTGGCTTGTACGTGATCGATGGGCTTTCAATTAGTAGCAGCAATACAGCTCCGTATTTTCCAGCCAGTTCCACTTTCCCGATTTATATATCCTGGTTATGGTGTACCCCTTTTATGTACACTACGATCTACCTAGTTGTTGTGTGCTCTTGTTATCATGGTTTGGCAATAAACTCTCTATAAAGTATATTATGAACCTATCATCTGCCAACTATCCTTACTTCTGGAGCCTATTTTTTTGGTTCTTGTGCCAGATTATATTAATGCACGCACCATATTACAACACACATGGGCTCCCTCCCATCAGAATCTAGTGATAGCACACAAGGGTTTACAGGGCGCCCCTATATTAGAATATCCTTTGCATTACAAAGATAATCTCACTACTATTTATGTTTTCATGCTTCTCAGATATTATATGTAATCACAGTGAATATCAGAATCTGCGCATCAGAAGAATATTGTGGAACACTGCAACGACTTACAAAATTGGCACCAAGGCACTGAGTGCCATTCTGGATGCAATGAAACTCATACGCTCCCCACCTATAGATTCTTGTTCATAATATGATCCTAATGACTATTCTAACCTTGAGGAGTCAAAGGCAGATGGCATGTCCTGTTCACCCATCAAGGTGCTTGTTCTAATTTGGCAAGGTTTTACTGATTGCGTGTATCTTGCATAAGGTGTCTTGCATTTCTTCTACTTTGTTGCACCGCCATCTACTTAGTTTACTCATAATATATGTCAAGATGCCATGCTCATCCATTATCAATACATATTCCATCTGTCATCATACCATGTTTTTCCACTCAAATGTTGTTCTTGTGCATCAGACATCAAAAAGGAAGAGGGTGATTGCCGAACCTGAAGGAGCACCAGCAAAGTCCTTGAAAACGTGGTGGTGCCGGAGAAATCAGACAGCACCCCACTTATATTGGCTCTACAACTAGTGACACAAAACATAGGACCGACTCCAGCAGATTGTACCCATCCTTCACTGGCCACACCACTAGCCCCACCACACAGGACCTACACTCCAGCAAAAGGTATGCCGATTTCAGTTGTCATAGCACCAGCCGTACCACAGAAAAATCCCACTCCAGCAAAAAGTACAGCAAGTCCACCAGCCGAAGACTTATCCCAACTGCAGAGACGACCAATTCCTGTAGATTGGAACCCCATTCCAGTTATTCCCAGTTTAAAAGACAATGCTTTCATTGTTGTTAGGGACTACGTGCATATATTCCCATCATGGGAAGATTATAGTGAAGACAAACACCATTTTCACATCTTCCTGTCCCACTTACGTGTAAGTGCTACTATTCATGATGATTATTTTCCTGTTTTCTACTGATTGAACACATCAATGATTTATGTTACATTGTTGTAAGTAGGCGAGGGTCAATCTAGATAGTCATGACGAGCAAAACTTGCTTGCGCTTTTCAAGGAAGCATTGTAGCAGTATCGGTGTTACCTGAGGAAATCACACTTTGATGGCAAGTCTATAAATGAATTTCCGGTGAAGTCTCCTGTGCTAAATTTAGAAGACATTGAATGGAAAAACCTTGTTATGCACTGGTCTCGTTCCCAGGATGAGGTACTGTCTATGATATCACATGACAATTTGAACTACTACTTTTTCGCATGTGCCTTACGGATCTCTTTTGCAGGAAATCTGCTCGAAGAAGAATTCCGGTTTGAAAAGGACGACAGGTATCGCAAATATGCTGCCCGTTGCTTTGCTCTTGTTAGTACCTGTTGTCATGTATCACTGTACTTGCATTTATACCTGGTTCATTATGTGACAGCGGTATGCATGATAGCTTGCTTATCAATTGTTTGCTCCAAATTATCTGATATGTATGAATGATTACATTAGTGTAGAATATATCCAATGGCAATGAAATTTTTTAGCTCTGCATTGTTCTTGTAAGTACCTACTGTCCTTTATCAGTGTACTTATATTGACAGCTAGTTGTTCATGTACCATCACTCTGCAGCTTATTTTCCTTTGCCCTCCATTTTCTACACATCAGATCTATATTTACTCTTACCATAAGGTTGGATGACACCGATGGTACTGAAGAAGTTTAGCTCTGCATTGCTCTTGGTTGTACCTTTTGCATGTATTGCTATACTTACATTTATAGCCACTTGGTTATGTAGCATCACTCTTCATCTTATCTTAAATACTCTCCATTTCCTCTTATATTATCACATCTATATTTAGTCTTAACAAAATGTAGAATAAAGGCAATGCTTATGAAGAAGATTATGTGGTAAACTTCTTGAATTGCCCCCACATCAGCATGGACAAGGGCTTTATAGAGCCTGTCTTCACCACTAATGTAAGTGTGTCCTTCTCAAGCCTTCAAACTTTGTTGTGTATATTTGGTTAGGCATGACTGCAACAGCTGTTTATTTTTGGTGTTTGCATCAAATTGCATGTTTAAACTTTATTATGTAGTTCATAAACAAAAGTTTGTCCTTCTCAATTTAAGTTTTCAGTTGTACAACCAAGTTCCTTCTTCATACCATGTAAATTAAACTATACAGAGCAAGTGATCTTGTTTTGCACCGCATGTATGCTTCTGTTCTTGATCCGTAATCCAGTGGTGTGGCGAACCTACCCACTATAGCACAATGTCATATTCTGCAATGTCTTAACTATGAACAATTTCATATCATTCTACTATTATTTAAACCATCTCTTTATTTGCCAATCTGAAATGGGATAAATTGACAACACACTAACCATTGATACTTATGAGTTCTTGATCTGTAATCCAGTGGTGTCTCGAAGCTGCCAACTCCTTCACAATGTCATTTCCTGCCATGTCTTAACCTGAACAATACCATATTGTGTTAATGCTATTTTAAACTGTGTCACTTTATTCGTCAATAAGAAATGTGATGAATTGTCAGCACTGATACTTATATGTGCAAGACTTATCATCTGTCTGCTTGTTTCACTTTCAGAGTGAGGAGGATATAAGCGTCAAACAAGCACAGTCTCATCAGCTTGCTCAGCTTCTTGCGCTACAGCTCCCGAGCAGGGCTAACCTTTCTTGAACTCTATTGAAGTGCTGTCGGTTTTGTATATTATTTTGTCGGCGTGTTTATTTGCACTGGTGGCGATCTTTGATGCCCAGTGTATGTAATCTGTTGTCTGCCTGTGCTTTATTATCATAGTGGCGAACTTTGGTGCCCAGTGGATGGAATATGCCACAATTTCTTTATTGTATAGTCTAGGTTTTTTCTTATTCATGATGCTGCAGTTATTTTACTGTATATATATACAGTCTTCGCAGTAAACCGGCCAAACCGTAAAATTACGGTACATAATCGGGCCGTCATGCAAATCACTATGTATGATCCGCATCATGGGCCCAGTCATCTTAGTCCGTTAACATGCCTAAATGTAAAATGGCCCACTAGTAGTTGCGGGCCTTTAATAGGCTGAGTAAACCACCGGCCCTATTTTTGCAAGAAAATTCAATAGGCCTTTAGAAGGCTGAAAAGTAGGTTGGGCCTGAAACGTGCCGAACAGCTCACAGGCCGACAGCAGGCCAAAATAGACCCCGGCCCATGATCGTGCCAATCACATCACGGGTCGTTAACAGGCTAAAATTGTCTTGGTCCTTGTTTGGCCGAATCAGATTATCGGTTGTGAGTAGGCCGGATGCAAAGCGGGCCATCGTTAGGCCCAACTATATGGCGGGCTTTTAACAGGCCGAAATAAATATAGGGCCGAAATGTTAAACGGGCCTTTAACAGGCCAAAAATAATATCATGCCGTATTACTAAATGGGCCTTCAGCAAACGGAAATCCTGACCGGGCCTCTAGTGGGCCCAAAAGCACAGCATCCAGTTGATGGGCCGAATTTGATATGGGCCATAATTTAGGCCAAAGCCTCTTAAAGGGTCGGATCTGATCTGGGCCGTAATATGGCCCAGAACATGGTAGGCTATTAATGGGCCGGATCTCATATGGGCCTTTATTAGGCCCAGAACGTGGCAGGCTGTTAATGGACCAGATCAAATATGAGCCGGCATTTGGCCCAAAACATGGTAGCTCGTTAACGGGTCGGCCCACTAGTCTCCTCAAAATCTTGTGGGCCTTTAGCTGGGCCGGCCCATTATGGTCTGAAAAATCTTGTGGACCTTTAGCTGGGCCGGCCCATGACGGTCCGCAAAATCTTGTGGGCCTTTAGTTGGGCCGGCCCATTTAATCTTTATGGGCCACTTTTGGGCCGGTCCACGTGTCAACATATCATAGGCGCATCTTGCCCATTGGATGAGTGACACCTATGCCAACGCAGAGCTGACACGTGGTTCCGTCGGCCAATGAGAATTTTACACATGGAAATCGGCATTGGTCATGGCTGTTAGCGGGTTACCAGATCCAAAACCGGACCCGATAGCTTAACGGCGACCCTTTACGGTGGATGCCGCGTGTCGGTCACCCTTGACGAAAGCACCTCCATGACGCGGCATTTATCGTTATGGAAGTGGACACTTCCGTGATGATAATTTTGGTAATGTCATGAAACACTTCTACGACAACACAGGTATGACTATCTTGATTGTGTCATAAAATCGTCATGGATGTACATGCATGACAGAAAATGTGACCTACTGTGAAAAACACGTATCATCACAGAACTGTATTTTTTTGTAGTGATTCACAATACATTTCAAGCAAGCATGGCAAGAGTATGAGCAACGGAAAGAGTAAAGCATGCTAATTGCAACAAAGTAAAGGGATGGGATTGGAGTGTGGAAACGCAATGAAGACTCGGATATTTTTGGCGTGGTTCCGATAGGTGGTGCTATCGTACATCCACGTTGATGGAGACTTCAACCCACGAAGGGTAACGGTTGCGCGAGTCCACTGAGGGCTCCACCCACGAAGGGTCCACGAAGAAGCAACCTTGTCTACCCCACCATGGCCATCGCCCACGAAGGACTTGCCTCACTCGGGTAGAGCTTCTCGAAGTAGGCAATCTCCTTGCCCTTACAAACTTCTTGGCTCAACTCCACAATCTTGTCGAAGGCTCCCAAGCGACACCTAACCAATATAGGTGACACCACTCTCCAAAAGGTAATAAATGGTGTGTTGATGATGAACTCCTTGCTCTTGTGATTCAAATGATAGTCTCCCCAACACTCAACTCTCTCTCATGGATTTGGATGTGGTGGAAAGATGATTTGAGTGGAAAGCAAATTGGAGAAGGCTAGAAATCAAGATTCTTGTGGTTGGAATGGAATGTCTTGATCTCAACACATGAGTAGGTGGTTCTTTCTCAGAAAATGTAGGCTGGAAGTGTAGGAATGTTCTGATGGCTCTCTCACAAATGAAGAAGGGGGTGGAGGGTATATATAGCCTCCACACAAAATCCAACCATTACACACGTTTGACCCAACTCAGTCAGACCGAATAGAAGAACTCGGTGAGACCGATTTAGTTCAAAATGTGAACGCTAGGAATCTCAATGGGACCAATGTGCTATGGCTAGGGCAAAACCTTGTCTCGGCGAAGCCGATTACGTGAACTCAGTGAGACCGATTTCAGCAAAGAGTAAACAGAGAGTTGGTCAAGCAAACTCGGTGAAAGGATCAATATAGTTGACTATAACGGAGGTGAATAGGCAACTAACGATTTTTAGCTTTTCTTTACCAATTTAAACTTTGCATCAAAGTAGGTTGTCTAGATATGCAACTAGGTGAGCAACCTATATGATGCAACAACGAGCACACAAGCAAGCAAGAGATGCAACACAATATAAGCTACCACAAGTAAAGGTACGAGATAACCAAGAGTGGAGCCGGTGAAGACAAGAATGTGTTACCGAAGTTCCTTCCTTATGTGGGGAAGTACGTCTCCGTTGGAGCGGTGTGGAGGCACAATGCTCCCCAGGAAGCCACTAGGGCCACCGTATTCTCCTCACGCCCTCACACAATGTGAGATGTCGTGATTCCACTGTTGGTGCCCTTGAAGGCGGCAACCGGACCTTTACAAACAAGGTTGAGGCTCTCTCCACAACTTAATTGGAGGCTCCCAATGAAACGCTGGAGCTTCACCACAATGGGATGTGGCTCCGAAGTGACCTCTTCTGTCTAGGGTGCCCAAGCACCCAAGAGTAACAAAATCCACAAAAGAAGGTATGGAAAATCAAGTTTCCTATGGTGAGAGTGTAGATCTAGGTCTCCTCCTTCAATCCCTAGCAAATCAACAAGTTTGAGTGGCTAGAGAGAGATCGGGCAAGAAAGCTTCAAATGCATTAATGGAGGAGAGAGAGAGGCAAGAGGTGAGTGGGAGGTGGGAGAAGCACCTCCTTCAATAGGGTCCCCTCAGATCCAACCGTTATGCGCAGAAACCCATAGGAGCGGTACTTCCGCAAAGATCACCGGTACAACCGGTGAATGCGAGAAACCCCTGCTAGAGCAGCAGGGCGGTACTTTCGATGGGGCAACCGGTAGTACCGGTATGTCGAGATAAGCCGGAACTATCGTTCCACCATCGCTCGACTACCGCTTCACAATCAGAAGGTTTTCACCCTAGACCGGTAGTTAGAGCGGTGGTTGGGCCGGAGCTACCGCTGGACCAGCAATTCCTGGGCGGTGGAGTTCCAGGCGGTTCTACCGCCCTGAACACCGATAGTATCGGTTAGTCAAGACAAACCGGAACTTCTGTTCCACCACCGGTCTACCACCGTACCAGGTACAGAAGGGTGTCACCCCTGAGTGGTACGTGGAGCGGTGGTTTGACCGGAGCTGCATGCCAGCGGTACAAGCGCTCAACAGAGCGGTACTATGGCCATGATCAAAAACTGCACAGTCACAGACACTACAAAAAAAAGACACATCCGTGACATTTTGGGCCGAATGAAAAAAAATTATGTCATACTTATGATACTTCTATGACAATAATTGTGACAAAACCCGGTATAATAATAGATGTGGTGGGGTCCTACTTCTATGACGAAAAATCATGACAGAAAATGGGCTTTTTGTCCTGGGCGGGCCGGAGATGCAGCCGCATGACATTCTTTGGGCCGTCCTTGACGGAAAAAACCGTGGTAGAAGCGAGGGCGAGGAAAATATCGGGGAATTCCCGGTTACGTTGGGTGGTCGGGGCTGAGCGATGCGAGTTTCTCTCGTACGTACGCGCGTGTGTGCGAGGCGTTGGGCTCTAACTGAACCCGAGCGAGGCGTTGGGCTCTAACTGAACCCGAGCGATTGCACTACAGTCTACGCGTTACACTGAACCAGAGCGATCGATCGATTCCTTGTTGTTAACTGAACCCGAGTGATTCCTTCGTTACTGCTGCTAACTGAAGCCGATCGATGCTGCCGCTGGATGAACAGTGAGCGTTGTTGGGGGCTTTGGATGAACAGTTCCCGGTGGGGGTTGGATGAACAGGAACCCGTGGTAGTAGAGTCCGTTGCCGCTGGATGAACAGTACCCCGATCGATCGAGCCGGTGGATGAACAGGACCCCGTGGAGGGCTGGATGAACAGGACACCGTGGAGGGCTGGTTGAACCGTAGCCGGTGGAGGGCTGGTTGAACAGTAGCTGGTGGAGGGCTGGATGAACAGTAGCTCGTGGAGGGGTGGTTGAACAGGACCCCCGTGGAGTGGGCTGGTTGAACAGTAGCCGGTGGAGGAGCGCACGGTGGAGGCTGGATGACCAGGAGCCCGTGGATGAACAGTCGCAGGTGGAGGCTGGAGGAGGTCGACGATGGAAGAACAGTAGCCCGTGGAGGCTGGAGGAGGTCGACGGTGGATGAACAATAGCCCGTGGAGTCCCGTTTTGCGGTACGCCACACCCCTCCCGACGAACAGGACCCCCGTTTCGACCGTAGCATTCCAACACAAGTCCGTTTCCTCCGTTTTGCGGTACGCCACACCCCTCCCGGTCAACAGGACCCCATTTCGACTGTAGGAGGTCCAACAGAAGTCCGTTTCCTCTGTTTTGCAGTACGCCAGACCCCTCCCGATGAACAGGATCCCATTTCGACCGTGGCCAGTCGAACACAAGGTCGTTTCCTCCGTTCTGCGGTACGCCAGGCCTCGTTTCCATCGGCTGTTCCGTCCAAGCCGGTTGGCTCCCGATGAACACAACGACGCCTTCCGTTCCGACCCAGCCGGTTGGCTCCCCATGAACACGACGACGACGCAGTTTCTCCGTTCCGACCCAGCCATGTACACGAGCCCTGGTCGTACGTATGCGCGAGTAGGCGCTCGAGACCCCGCCCGTATGTACATACGTGGTCGTATTTTCTTTCTTGCACCCTAGCCGATATACGTACGTGTACATGCTACGTGTGCGCCTCTACTACGACACATGCATGCCTCTACATCCACCAGTATGTACGTACACGTTCGAGACCAGAATGACAAAGCTATGTACGCTTCGACCAGGTGGGTCCCGACTGTCAGGCACTTCCTTGCGTGCGAAGATGTAGCTGGTGGGTCCCAGCAGTCAGGGGGCGAATCATTTTTTTTGCCCATAATATGGACGCACTTCCTTGCGTGCGAAGATGTAGCTGGTGGGTCCCAGCAGTCAGGGGAAACATTTTTTCGGGAAATACGATGGCCCGTCCGGTGGGTCCCTGCTGTCAGGTGGAGGAATAATTATTTTGCGCGTAATAAGGAGGCATATCCTTGCTACGGCCATGGACCCAGCTGTCAGCCTCTCCACGTACAGTACTCTTCCGATGGAAGTCGTTCCTTGACCACGTTGACCACGCCGCACCGAGAGCACCAAGGCGGTGGACGACGGCGAGGCCTAGGAAGGGGACGACGCGGAGCCGGGGAAGACGCGGCAGTGGATGCCCACGCAGAGAGGAGTACGAGGATTCACTGGTTCGGCTGCGGTGTGAGGATGCCGTCGCTGCAGGGCCTGGCCAGCGGTGGGAGTGGTAGGGGGAGGTGAGGCCTCCACGGCAGCACAGCCGGCCACGGGAGGCGGGAGTAGGCGGCACGACTGGCGCTACTTTGGGTGGCTGGAGCAAGAAGACCAGAGGTTGAAGAATCACAACGGCCGTTGGATGGACATCCTACGGTCACTGCAGCTAGAATCGTTATATTGACTAAGTTGACAAAGCCCTTGGTACGCGTCAACTTAGTAGGCCCACAAGTCAGCCTCCGAAACGGTGCGCCGCAGATGTCAGGGGGATGAATCATTTTTTGGGCGGCTGAAGCTAGAATATCTGAGATTAAAGAAGAAGCACGACAACCGTTGGATGGACATCCAATAGACACTGTTGCTAGAACCACGTGTTGACTATAAGTTGACAAAGCCTTGCATACGTGTCAAACTTAGTAGGCCCACAAGTGCGTGGCAGAGAACTTATAGCCCATTTGCGATTTGTAAGAATGCACAGCCCATTTTTCAATTCTAATGGAATTTACTACAAACCATTTACAGTTTGTTAAAAGTACAGCCCATTTTCTAGCTAGGACAACGATTAATAATTTCAACCAACCGTTCAAAACAGAATTCAATAAAATTTCCCACATTTTGATAGGATCCGAAATATTTTTGTCCTGAAATTTCTAGTCAGATTAAATACAATTTCAATATAAATTTGTATTACGTAAAAATCCAATGAAACATTGCGCGCGCAACAATTAATGAAATTAAAATTTTCAAAATCCAAAAGTAATCTATACCTACTAATAAAGCAAGGTGTGTTTCTCCAATTTTTTCATCCGTTCACCCTCGAGTTTATTTTCTTTTTAGCCGAGGTGGTACTAAATTTTTGTGCGTCTATCTGCTAGAAAAAGGTTTGTCCAGAATTCCGTAACTGGGCCGTGCGCGCTCCGGCCAAACGAAGCCAGCCCACTTATTATTGCCCATGCTGTTGGGAACACTTTATTTGTCGCATAGAGCGACAAATAGTTGAAGCTTCCCTCCGGGCCCCTAAGACTGGGTCGGCCCGTTTCCCTTTTTCGTTGTTATATTTATATTTTCCTTTTTCTGTTCCTTTTTTCCCCTTTTAAATTTATTTTTCCTTTTTATTTTTATTTTTCTGTGAAGTGAAATTTCCAAAAATATTTAGAATTTCAATTTTTGTTCAAATCTTCAACCCAAAATTTTGTTCCTGTTTTGAAAAAGGTTCAAACGTTTAAACAAACATACATGTTTCAGAATTTTCTCAACATTCAAAAAATGCTCGTATTTTCAAAAATTCTTTTGAGATTTTTTTATAAAAATTGCATTTTATTAAATGTCAATATTTTAATATATTTGTGTTTCAGTGAAATGTTCAAAAAATGCAAAATAATATTTGCGTCTAAGAAAACCTTTTCTAAAATTGTTTTGAATGTTCCCCTTTTAAAGAAATAAAAATTCATTATCTTTTTGGTTTTTATAAAAATTTCATGTTTTCAAAATATTGTTTGCGACTTTCAAAAACTGTTAATGTTTCTATTTTTGTGTTTTCCAAAAAATATTGGAATTTAAAAAGATGTTGCATCTTAAAAACAATTCATGATTCAAAAATTGTTCACCTTTCCAAGAATGTTTGCCAACTCATATTTTTTTGAATGTTCAAAAAAATCAAAAATATTTCTAATCTGGTGATATAGTATTTCTTAAATATTCTTGATGGCCATTGGTTAGCGGTGCACGTTCGCTCTATGCTGGTTGACTCTAAATAAAAAAACGGTGAGCACGTGCCAATAAAAGAGAATATGTTGTTTGGTTTTAATTAGAGCAAAATTATGGGCACTTGAGCACTAAAATAATCAAAGAGAATAAAGCCTAAAAAAGAAGGAAGATTCATGCCTGATGATGCTAATAAAACGGGATTTATGCGCTGCAATTAATAATCTACCCGGTTACGCCGTCGCAGGATAGAGTGGTCGAAGCCAAGATGGAGGCGGACCCGGAGAAAAAAAGCATGAGTTGGATGCTCGCCACCACGCCGACCAACCACACCACTATCAAGATTTCGCATGTCAAACATGTCCAGTGAGAATAACATAACTCCTTACTTTATCGCCTACCATTGTGGATGCCATTTTTTGGAGGACATGTCAATTATCTTTCCCGTTGCTTCTCGAAAAAAAAATATCTTCCGTTGCAACGCACGGGCATATGTGCTAGTATTTTATAAACTAATTACGTGTTTGGTGCATTTTTTATTGTTATTGCCCATTTTTATAATTACATCCCATTTATTATTTCTTAAAGCCCATTTTCTTGTTAAGCCTAGTGCATCCCTCCTAGGAAAGATTTGCAGCTCAGTGGGGCGGATACAAGTTGACCCGGATTGTGTACAACTGTCGGCCCAGCTGCATTGCTGATGTTGAAAAAAAGGCCTGTGTAGTACAGTACAACCTTACATGGCTACTCAGCCCACATTCAGCGACGCCGGAAAGGCCCAAACAAGGCTTCTGTACAACTTTTTGAAGTCACCGAGCTCAATTAATAACTTAAGAAAAAAGTTAGAGTACAGTGGAACCTAATTAAAAGCGGTCACGAGCGAAGAAATAATTCAACGGGTCCCACTTGTGCGTGTGTGTGTGTCTGTGAGAGAGAGAGAGACCCATCGGTCGATGCTCCTAAATACATCTTTCAGCCATATGCATTGATGATGCTCGGTAAAAACTTATATAGTTTACACAATCATATAGAACATGATAGCACACTGAACTTGCATACAAAATTTTCACGCAGGCGGCACAATCAGGGTGGAAGCAGTGGATCGCTACAGGCAGGGCTATGTTGAAACCAATGAACTCGTACATAACGGTTCATCGTCTTTATCAATGACGGGGGAATATCTTGAACGCTGTGCAAAGAAAACGGACAGACAACACAATATATAAGTTCTGCTAGAACATTAAGTTGACGTACATCCCTTTCTAAAAAAAGTTCAGGTAAAAAATAGAATAGGTCATCTGACAAGATTTAGTTGTTACCTCAAATTAGAGCACATCCAGGCAGCCAGCCATGCCTCTTCTCCCAAAGAAGCAGTGGCCTCCGCCGTGCGATGGAGTAGGCCATGTGCCATCCATCGTTCCAAGCAACACGGGGAAAGTCTGACGTTGACTCCTGTAATGGACGTCGTCGACGGACCCGGGCACCAGCAGCGGCGGCAGGACTTCGATTGATGGATTGACCACTTCTTCGACATGCACGAACACTCGATATAGGTACATCCCTAACGTGGTTCGCGGTGGCCTTGGTGGCGACGAATAGTACAACCCCGGTTCCTGCACTCGTATCTCAACACCAATCACCTTCGGTACGGTGGACGGCTTCTTCATCCATGCCATAACCGTCAGAGCCCAGCTGTCTGGAGGAACAAACATACTTACGAGCTCACCTCCAAGGTCGTTTATAAGCTCATTCATGCACTCGTGGTTCCAAGCACGTCGAGGCATGCCGTGGAAGGTAAGCTTTGTTAAAAACTCAAGCTCAGAGGGCACCGAGCCTCATCCTGGGTGCCACCGATCAAAGCTCACCAGCGCGCCATCGCAGAACAAACACCGGGAAGATTCGAACACACGACTGCAGTCGAAAGTTGTCCAGAACCTGACGAAGAAATTAGCCGATGGCGGACAGACTTCGACGAGCAAGTCACTTATTTGGATGTCGTGCCCAATGCCAAGAGCTTTGACAAGGTCGTCCGGCGAGACGGGAGGCCGGTCGCCGTTGATGGTTACCATCAGCACTTTGCCGGCAAATTGGTCGTCAAGCGCCGCCATGCCACTGTTGAGCGACAGCACGCAGCGCCCGAAGGCAGGACAGACCTCAGGGAGATCCGCATTGACCGGCGACATGATAGTGTGCTTGAGTATAGGGAGTACAGGAGGGGGATTTGGGGGAACTGGAGCAGGAATCGAGATTCCAGAGGTGGGGGAGGGGCGGTTGATTGGGGATGAAAAGGTAGCATGAATTTCGAACACGCGCCAATATGCTCTCGGCGCGCAAGCGCACGAAAACACCGGTGGAGCCCACATGTCAGCCTAAGAGTCCCTATTCTTTTTTTTTTGAGAGCACGGCCTTTTTTTAGGATCTTTTGAGAGCCCGGCCTGAGAGTCATAATTGACCTATTTGGCATCGCGTTACTACTCGGCCCATATTCAACGATACCTCACTGGCCCAAACAAGTGTACATCATCGAAAAGACACTGAGCTCAAATTATAACTTGAAAAAAGGAGATATACTCTGAACACTAGAGAATGGTGATGCCCTCATTTAGCCAACCAGCAGTTCGAGACAATAAACAATTCGAAACAACAATATATACAACATTGAAACACTGACTAGTGACTACTACTGACATAAACAGCAAGACATGATAGTTCATAAGAAGTCTTGATACACCACCAAAACGCACCCATCTGCAGCGCTCAAACTCTCGTGATCCAGACGAGAATGACATTCTAAATAGAGGCAACTATTACATAGTAAGAGTGACATAGATGAGGATGACCAAATGACAAGGAATATGCATAACAAAAGAGAGAACTACCCATCCAGAACAAGCAGCAAAGACAACAAGTCATTCGAAGAGGGATGATCCAACACCATAATAATTTGCAGCCCCGGTTCAGCCACCAGTGATCCGGAGACACCAGTACTCCACCCTTTCGTCGCAACGGCCCAATTACCTATCAACCTGAAGGCTTGAACCACTTCACTGCCTGTCGGACTCGACACATCCAAGGATCGAAGTTAATCCAGATGCCTTTGTCATTCTCACGTTCTTTTGGCTGCAGGCTGTATCATTGACAATCAGGGGAGTTTGCTCCCAAACTCCTAGGGCTCGCCGTGTAGACATAGTTTTCCATAGCAAACAGAGCCTCTCTGCCATCAAGGTCCTTGCCAACGGTGATCTCCTGGTTAATCGGATAATTGAGTCCAAGAAACAGAGAGTATGAACCAAGGCTATTTACCCGCCTCCAACTCAAAAATCCTGCAGGCCTCAATAAGCTGGTATCCTGCTCATAGACGTAACAGCCACTGTCCGGATACTCATGTATTTCACGGTGCTTGCATACAGTGGGGTTTTTGCAATATAACTTTTCTGGCTCATGTGTACGAATGATCATCAGTCTTTTGTCATCCTCTGATCGAGCGAGGAACCAGTTTTGCTTCCCTGTTTTTGGCAAAGGTGGTGTGATTACAAAGGGCAGTAACTGTAGGGACACTACATCATATAAAAAAGGACAGGCATTGTTAATGTAAGATCAGCATTGTTCAGAGTATGAGTAGGATAATGCAAGAAACAGCATTGATATGTCCCTGTTGGAACTGGGAGGAAAATACATGGAAATGTATACCGGGTTCGAAAATATAGAAGTCCATGCATGGTTATACTCATGTTATATCACAATTGATTCTTCACAGGAAACTACCATGTCATGCATGTTCTGTAATCATGTTCTGTCCTCACAAACAAATTCTTCAAGGAAACTAACAGACCATGCATTGTTATATACTCATGTTCTGTGGCAAAAAATTTGTGAGCATATTATTCTAGCTATTGATTGCTGAAGGGCGAACATAGGTATGTACACATGGTAAGCATTACAGGATTTCACTACTTCAAAATATAGAGTTCTCCATATGCACATTTGCTTCCCTAATGTCTGGTTAGATGAAATCAACAGTGTGATGCATGTTTCTACATCATGAAAATGAGGAAACTAACATGGCCATTGATACACACTCATATTTAGTAGTATATAGATTACTATAAAATAAGGAGAATATCAGTATCTTCCTAACAGTCTGATTATTCAGGGGTACAAATTGGTTGTAATGACATGGTCACAATCGCATGAATTAACTCATTCCAAATATAGGTGATTTACGGTGTCTCTAATACATTGCCATAGTTCTACTCAAATTCTGCTCAAACAGGGATATGTCAATCATCACAAAAAGTTCAAACAGTGTCATGGCGTCATCATTAACATCAGACGGAAACAACTTACACGCGCAGTCCCAGCAATACGTGGTGCCATCTTCTTTGTCGATCGCGTAGATGATGCCATTGTGTTCAATAGCATCACAGAAGTGTGTATTAGCTTTGACGACGATCCACTGCGAGCTGAGCTGTCTCCAGCTAAAGAAGGCACCGGCGGAAAGATAGGCGAGTCCCTTGTCGAACAACGGAATTAGCTTGAAGTCTGCGTAATCCGCATGTCGTGTGTGCACTTGGTAGATTACAATCTTCTGCAAAACAAGGTGCGTCCAACTGATGACATAATATAGATGACTCGGACCGCGAAGGTAAAACTCTATATCATCCAACGAAGGAAGGATAATCTCATGGGAGGTCTGGAAGTTCACGAGCACCAACTTTTCCCCGTCTTCTGTGACGGCAGCCATCCAGTGGGAGTTCATGCCGACCCAATACATATCTGCAAGAAGTTTCGAGCGATGGTGATCGGATCGAAGTCGAGGGAAATGATGTACGGCGACCCACTACATACCTGCAAAGAAGTTCACTTCGACGATGGCCGTGTGCATGCCCCTCGAGCATGCAGCCAGCCGCAGGGCGCTCAACATATCCATACACGAACAACAGAGGTCGAGGACGTCACTGGGGAGATTGCTCCAATCACGGCTCATATGGATGCTGCACGGTTCGTGTTCGGCCATGGTGGAGTTTGGAAGGTGGGGTTTTGGGGGGCTTGATTTACGGGAGAGAATGCTTTCGGTGCTGGAGCGGCTAGCGAGGGAATAGTGGTACTGGGGGAGGCGAGCGAGGCGAGGGTACGTGGGGGCACAGTGAGATGATGAAGAGTGACCTGAGGATCTCCGGCGAGACGGAGATGGAGATGGAGTGGTGCTAGGGGAGAGGGAGACGAGGCGAGGCATGCTATACAGCAGCGGTGACAGTGACTGCACAGTGCACAAGGTGAGCCTGACTTTGGTAACTCGAACACGCCGCCTGGACTGGTGTCACCTCGGGCACAGGGTCTTGTCACTTCATTGTGAGTACTGGATGAATAATAGTATTTTGACCATCAAGTGTACCACAGTTGTACTACTACTACTAGTAGGAGTAGTAGGAACATGAGTAGTACTCCCGTGCTAGCATGCCTCTGGGTTCACTTCATCCTCCAGGTATCATCCATATTGCGAGCAGAACCAAATTCTCGTGCATGCGGAAGCGCGAAGAAGGACTTTTCTTTTTTGAGGATAACCGCATATTCCTTAACCGTAGTAGGAACATGAGTAGTACTCCCTTCGGTCCTCTTTTGTCTGCGCATAACTTTTTCAGTATTTCTCTAATTAGTCTGTGTATATACCCTTTTGCATGCGCCCATTTCCCTCTATGCCCCGCATTCACAGCATTAATTAGTGTACGCATGAGCAGCTGTAGCCAGACTCCAGCCAATAAACTACATCATGCAAGTGGGCCATTCTGTGCATGTGGGAGAGAGAAAAGGCAACCGAAGAGCCCGTCCAATCCATTGCATGCAGCAGTCAAACCACCGCAGCTCTCCTCATGCACGCGCATAACTTCTCCCATTTACTTCTCTATCGGGAACCGATTTTCCTCGGCTTCTTCACTACTCCTTGATCTTCATTTGCATCCAAACCACACTGCATTCACATTGTTTTAACCTCTTCACATCCTCCTGCAGAAATTCCGAAGCCCCCATAAATAATCATCTTCTTCAGTTAGACTAGCCATCTAATCCTAATTCTCCAAACCATAGCCCTCCGGTTCAGTGGTTCCAAATGGCGAAAGAGATCGAGATGCAGGTTTTTAGCGTCCAACATGTCCTCGTCGAAGGCTCGTTGAGCATAGTTGCCATAGTCACCGACCACCCAAGGGTTGTTCGGAAGTGGATCAACAATGTATCCAACTCCCTCAAAAAGGTGGAGATGAATGCCATCGGTCTCGACATAGAGTACACGGAGCGTGCCACTGGGAAGATCCAATGCGCCGCCGTCCTTCAGCTATGCCTCGAAGATGATGTTTTGGTGTACCACATCATACACGCGCCCTCCATACAAGGTGAGCTTCACGATTTCTTGTCTCGGGAGGACATATACTTCTGTGGGGCAGCCATCGCAGGGGACAAACAGAAGTTGGAGTCGTACAACCTTGATTTGAAAAGCATCGCTGACCTACAAACCAAAATAAAAATTCATGTAGAAGATTGTGATAAACCGACACCATCCCTATTCTACGTAGCAAATTTTGTGCTCGGAACAAATCTTCAGAAGGGTGATGAGACGCTGGCATTAAGGTCATCTGGATGGGAGAATTATCCCTTGACGTATGAGCGGATAAAATATGCTGCCCTCAATGCCCGTGTGAGCTTCGAGATAGCTGCAAGGTCCAGAGAGCTTGTTGCGAAGCCGTCTCCCACACAAAATAAGAAGAAGAAGAAGAAGAAGAAGAAGAAGAAGAAGAAGAAGAAGAAGAAGAAGAAGAAGAAGAAGAAGAAGAAGAAGAAGAAGAAGAAGAAGAAGAAGAAGAAGAAGAAGATGCTACACCAGCAGCAGGGCATTATGGATGGATGAACTATTTCCTCTCTTGTAAAAAAATATTCCCTCTCTATGTATATTGATATAGATGGGCTATTTCGATGGTGTGCAAGTCTTTGGAACAAGTAGTAGCGTGGGTCCGCTTGACTATAAGGAACTATTTATCTGCCTAGCTTTCTCTACTACTCCTTCCAGTGATCGGTATGCAATGCATGTGTCCATAGACATGACAGCTTGTCCATGGAAGTTCAACTACGGCGACCATCACGTTTCATCCACTGCCACTCGCGATTCCCACGACGCCGCTCGAACCCATGACACCACACGTCCACCGACCTGTGGCTCACCCCTCTCGGCCCCACTTCCCCTCTGCCTTCGGGAGCATTACATGTGGACCAGCCACCTATCGGGTCCACATGTTTTTGATTCAAAGGCAGGTGTCGTAAGGCGCTGAAGCTCAGACCCGAGGGCCCCGAGAGGTAAATGTAACTCCTCCGCCAGGCCTTGTGGTGATACCGCTGCACGAACTCGTGGCAAACTCGAGATTTGTTTCTTTACTATACATGCACGCAACGATTTAATAGACATTGTAATCTCAACATGTGATGGGGAGCTCTAAATTTGAATTTAAACTTATAAAACGAAAAAATTCAAAACAAATAAACTGGGAGAGAGGGAGTATACCATTGGATGTGTCCCATACGAAACAAGTCCCCTGGTTTGTCACCGCGAAGATGCGGTTAGAAAGGAGCGCAGCGTCTTCGTACTCGTACGACAACAAATCGCCCGCAGACAACATCGTCCACCTTTGACCGCCATGTGCAAGGTTCGTGCTATCTTCTTCAATATCACAGTGGTTCCATCATACCAATTCAGGTGGTGGCCCATTGCATGGCTGATCCCAATGTTGGACAAAGGTTCTACGGGAACGGTGTCACCGTTGTAAATGTTGTGCAAATTGATGTTGGTACCCTCCCGTACATATGCAAGCCAATCTCCACTCGCACCAATCCTAACCTGTGAAACAGTGAGCAGGGGAGAATTAGGAAATGGACACGGAAGTAGTCTTTAGAATGCATTTACGACGTGATCAAACTCATCTTACCTGCTCATCGGACAAAATACGAGTGCCCCTCAACGTCGGCATCTCAAGGGGCGTCAACTTGCAACTATGGCCATGCCGCGCTGGAGAGACCCCCAAGGAAACATCCTCGTGCGTTGTACAGAACATCAAGATGCATTTGTATGAGTAGTTTATCTTGTGAGAGAAAAGGATGAGCGAGGGAAGGCCTTATTTGCAAATGTGCAGAGGGGTGTAGGTTTCTATTTGCAAAATTGCCACAGTTTTCTTCCTATCCATCATATATAAATCGTACGGCCTATAAAAAAGCAGAGTTGGTGATGATGGTGTGCCTGCCATCTTGCAATATGGGCCGTCCGATCTATATCTAATGGATAGGAAGAAAACTATGACAATTTACACGCACTCCTCTCCACATTTGCAGATAAGGCCTTCATTCATTCATCCTCTTCTCCCACAAGATCTTAATGTTCCGTGCAATGCACGGGCATCTTGCTAGTATCACTACAAAAAAAATACACTTCCGTGATGATACGTGTTTGTCACAGTAGGTCGCATTTTTTGTCATGCATGTACATCCATGACAAATTTATGACAGAATCAAGATAGTCATACCTGTGCTGTCGTAGAAGTGTTCCATGACATTACCAAAATTATCATCACGGAAGTGTCCACTTCCATGACGATAAATCGCGCGTCACAGAAGTGCTTTCGTCAAGGGTGACCGACATGTGGCATCCACCGTAACGGAATGTCGTTAAGCTATCGGGTCGGGTTTTGGATCCGATAACCCGTTAACAGCCCCGACCAATGGGGATTTTCCACGTGTAAAATCATCATTGGCTGGAGGAAACACGTGTCGGCTCATCGTTGGGACAGATGTCATCCACTCATTGGACAGAAGGCGCTTATGATACGTCGACATGTGGCATGGCCCAACAAAGGCCCATTCCAGTGAAAAGGCCGGCCCGTTTAACTCGGTCAAAAGGTGGCGGGCCGGCCCATGGAAAGCCTGTTAACGGCCTGTTCGCATATAGCCCATTTACAGCCCGCTAACCCAAGGCCCGTTACGCCCTATCCGAATTAGGCCCAGTAGCGTCGTCTGGGCCATCCAATATGATTCCAGCCCGTTTTCACTTCTGGCCCATGTATGGCCCATGACGTCTTTCGGCCCATATGAGGCCCTATGTAACTCTTGGCCTATTAACGGCCCGTGGTGAAACTGGCCCGTAATGAACAGTGTATCACTTTACACCCATTACGGCCCGTGGTGAAACTGGCCCGTAATGAACAGTGTATAACTTTATACCCATTAACGGCCCGTTATTCCGTTGGGCAGTTTCCAGCCCATGTTATCTTTCGGCCTTCTCAGAGCCCATTTATTCTTGGGCTCATTTCCAGCATTCGTTTACTTACGGCCCGTTACTGTCATTTTCTGCTTGTGGGCCAAATTCAGCCCGTGGTTACAGTCGGCCCGTTTGTGGTCCGTTAATACGTTGGGCCGTTTTCATAGCGTCATCAAATACGGCCTATTAACAATGGCCCGTTATGGTCGGCCCATGAATGGACGATTCCAACTCTAGCCCGTTTACGGCCATAATGCGGTCTGTTTGGCCCATGTTTGGCCAATCGATCATACGGCCCGTATAAGGCCCATTGATGATACGGCCCACAGAAGGCCCATTGTTTCTACGGCCCTTAGAAGGCCCATTGTTTCTACGGCCATGGAAGGCCCACTGTTTCTACGGCCAGTAGGAGGCCCAGTGTCACTACAGTAAATATTAGCCCATGGTTATTGTGGCCTAGTATTAAAAAATAGGTTATTGCAGCCACTAGCTAACCGCGGAAAAAGAACTGCAATTACTACAAGCAAATAAATAAACAACACAACAAGGAAATAAATAAGCAAGCAACTAACGCTAGGCTATCACGGCTATTACACATATTACATCCACTGGGCATCAAAGTTCGCCACCAGTGCAAATATAGGGAACAAAGCAGCATATCATATACACTGGTTGTCAAAGTTGGCGACCGGCACAAATAAACACCGCAGCAAAACAAATCCAGAACTGAAACCACTTCAGAAGATCTCAAGAAACAATATCCTGGGTACCCATAATGCTGGCAAGATGCTTAGCAAGCTTATTAACTTTCTCTTGTTTGGCGCTTAAATCCTCCAGCGCTTGCTGTTGCACCAGAAAATATGCATCTGAATTATGCAGGGACTTCCTCAGTCCTTCAGCTTCCTGTCGCAGCACATCTGATCGATGTCTTTCAACTTGAAGTTGAGACTCAAGAAGACGAACTGATTCAGGCAGCGAGTTTGAAGAGCTTGTGCCAGCAGTAGTGGCTAGTAACTCGAACACTACATCAAGACAAGACTTTTGGGTTCCCTCACTATCGTCAAGATAGTTTTTATCAGCTTTCTTGGAGACCAACAGGGATGTCTCACTATCTTGAACCTTATCTACATTACTTCCTTTACCATTGGATAATGCGGTACTGTTCTCCAATATTTTGTCCGCATTCTAAAAGAGAAACAAGCAGACACATCACATGTTTACCATGTTGTATATGAAACTCATTTTGGTAAATGAGTTCAGTAGTAAAGTGGACAGGATAACAGCATGAAACAAACATATATCTATGTACCATGGTCACTTTATGGTCTATATCATTCTAGTTTTTGTTGCCAAAACAAGATAGAGACACAGTTCAAATAATATTTGTTCAAGACAAAGCAGAATAGACAGAATATAAGTGTGGGTAACTATAGAGCAATAACAACACTTGTAATGTGCATGACATGAGAACATAATTGTTTATTCAATTGAAACTAAAATCAACATAGAGCAGGTTACAACAGCAAACCAGTTAAAGAAACAGGTTTAAAACATACTTGTTGCGCCATTGGAGTTTCAATTCCATCCTTCAAATTTGAAAATAGTTGGTATGAGTAAATACAGTAATGCAAGAGCAAAGGAGTATGAACCATAGCTACAGAACTTGACCTGAGAACAAATCTTCTTCTCCTTTAAGCGTTGAGTTGGGATTCGGAGTGGTGGTCCTCGTGCTTTGGGCACTGCAGTTCCCTTACTAACTGCTCGTGTTTGGGTGCTCTGTGGTGGAGACGGTGCTGTGTCAACTGGAACTGGGTTACTATCTGCCGGGGTTGGGGTTAGAAGGGGTGTAGCTGGTTCTCTGTCCAACTGGGTAGGGGTACAATCTGTGAGAGTCTGGGTTATGTGTGGTGGATCTGGTCCTTGGGCAAGTACAACCGTGGTTCTATCTACATCAACTGGTAGCACTATCTTTTCTGAAAACCGTTTGTTACTCCCGTAGATACTGCCATCACGCTCTCCAATTCAAATGGCTGATAAACAAGAAAATTAATTGAAAGTATAGGCATTGTATGATAGACAGGTGCAATGGATAGTGGGGAATAAAAGAGGGCATGAAATAATTCATATTTATGTTGTCTAACCAAACAGGATAGCATGACACAATTTCACATATATGATGGCTAACTAAACATGATAGCATGACACAATTTCACATTATGATGGCTAACTAAAAAAGATGGAAAGACATAGTCCAAAGTATGAGACTATGTAAACAGGATGACATGACATAACTATATAATGTGTTTATTAAATAGGTTGGCATGCCATAATTCACATACATTCACGGATAGAATGCCATAATTCAAAATATGATGATTGTAAACACTAAACAGGATGAGATGATATAACTATATGATGTCTTTATTAAATGGGTTGCCATGCCATAATTCAGATAGATGATGTGTATGTACCATGTAAACATGATGGCATGATATAATTCAAATATATGATTTATATAGTAAGCAAGTAAGCATATGGCAATCCATATATGATGTAAAAACTAAGCAATGCAAGACAACATGCATGACATGGGTAATATAACCCTGCCAAGTTTGAGCATAGACCTCAGGGGGAAATAGGACTGGTCATCAGTCTCTGAATCCTCCTCTGAGGAGCTCTCTGTAACCAGCAAGATGCCTGCTTCAGCAGGTAGCATTGTCTCCTCTGAATACCTTGTTTTCACTCTAGATACTTCCATCACCACTTCAAATGGTTGATGCACAGGAAGAGTAGTTGAATATACAAACGTTGTCGACAAATGGAACACGTAATACAAAAAAATGATAGCATGATATAATTCACATACATGATGATTGGCTAAACAGCATGGCATTGCATAATTCACATATATAATGCCTTTGCAACAAGATAGCATTGTATAATTCACATATATAATGTCTTGCAACAAGATGGCAATACATAATTCACATATATGGTAATTAGAAACTGAACAGGTGGCATTCACACAAAGCATGTCTAAACTAATCAAATGACATAGCAATGCGAGACACCATACGCACGATATGAGCAACATAACCCTGCCAAGTTAGAGCATACACCTCGGGGGGGAATAGGACTGGTCATCTGTCTCTGAATCCTCCTCTGAGGAGCTATCCGTAACCAGCGAGATATGCGCTTCGTCAGATAGCATAGTCTGCTCTGAAGACCTTGTTTTCACTCCAGAATTTGCCATCACCGTGTCAAATGGCTGATGCACACGAAGAGCAGTTGAATGTACTAACATTGTTGACAAATGTAATATGTAACAGAAAAAAAGGATGGCCTGATATAATTTACATATAAGATGACTGGCTAAGCAGGATGGCATTGCAAAATTCACATATATGATGCCTGGCTAAACAAGATGGCGTTGCATAATTCACATAAACGATGAATAAACTAAACAGATGGCATTCGCACAAAGGATGTCTAAACTAAGCAGATGACATATTTGATGTATAAAGTAAGCAATGCAAGACACCATATGCATGATATAACCAACATCAGCATGCCAAGTTAGAGCGAAGACCTTAGGGGGTAAATAGGAGTTGTCTTCTCCTTCTGAATCCCCCTCAGAATAGATATCTTCCTCTCGATTACAATCCGAAATGCATGGAGGGGGGCTGCCTTTGCGCCTACCATGGAGCGACGTCTGCATGAAATTTTATTGCCACGCAAGGCTCGTCTCTTTTGCTCTACATGTTCAGTTCCATTGTTTACAATAACTGTCATGCATAGGAATAAAACATAGTGAGATTATGTAAGGAGTGCATGTAGAAATCCAGAGTGATGGTAGCAACTTGTGGATAGACCCAAAACCAATAATAGTAGGTAGATAATGGCTTCAGTTAAAAAATACAGATAATGGCTTCTTTACTGTTTGTTTCCCACCCAACATGAAACTCATAGTAGACACCGGAGATTAACCAGATAGTAAATAGATACTATTGATAGCGGCCCTGATATGTACCCCACAACCATTTAAAAACTCAAGTTTGACCATTAGTTTGGAGCTGACTCAGAGTCTAATCGGTGAACAGGACAATAAAGTAGCATGTAATATTAAGCGATGCATAACGTAAGCAGACACGAAAGAGTGCGACCTCTCTTGCGGACCCGTGTAGTCCTCGAGGTCATCTGCTTGGTTGATGATGGTAATGCAGTTTTCATGGCTGCCAGCGGCGGGGAAGAAGATCTAAGGCGGCGAAAGACAGTCTGGAGGCTGGATCCCTGCCGTGCTGGACCCTTCTGTCGTTGGAGCAGCTGAGCTGGGGTGGACGATGGCGCAGCAGGAGCGGGAAAAATCACGCAAGGTTTTCTTTGACAACTATCTGTAAGAGAAGTAATCCTGTAAGGGCTCGTTCGAATTGGAGGATTCCAACAATGCAGGGATAGGAAATAGACAGGAATAGGATAGGAATGCACGTGCAAAATAGAGAATTTAAAAACACAGGATTTCTGCCAATCTGGGTGTTTGATTCACAACAATTGGAAGATCACAGGATGCAAAGAAGCATGGTGAGATTAAGTCAAACCACAAGAAAATGTACAGTTATAATGCTATTATGCTACTATCTCTTAGTCTTGTGCTTCATGAATAGGAATTTGAAAAGGAGGACAAGTGAAAATTAAAATTCCTACGTTTTTTCTTTCAAGGAGACACTAAAGGAACAAATCCGTGTGCTCAGTGGACAATATATATAACATGTAGAGTAAAAAGAGATGCAACAAGTGTACAACCTCTTTGGCGAAGCCATGTCGATCTCAGCGTGATTGGGTTGGCCGGTGAGGATGCTCCGGCTGACTTTGCTGTCGGAGGAGGGGAAGAAGATCTTAGGCGTCTGGATATGGAGCCCGAGGTACTGATCCGCTGTGATGGAGGGTTTCGTCGTTGGAGCAGCTCCGGTGAGTTGTACGATGCCGAGGCTGAAGTAGGACAAGAGAGACAACGAACAACGTTAACCTAAGTGGAATTCTAATAGCATATCCAATACATGACGTAAAATACATCACCACAAAGTGCTAGATGTAAAATACATCAGCCACTCATCTCTGAACTTAACTGTCGAAACTGAACTTAACTGTCGAAACTGAACTTAACTGTCGAAACTGAATTTTGCTGTCGAAACTGAATTTTGCTGTCAAAACTGAACGCACTAGCAAGGTGAGGCTACACGTCGGTCGACTGACTTTTTCATCTCTGGTCAGTCGATTTTGCAGCCGTTGGATACGAAATCAAGGGCATGCGGTTCATCTTCAACCTCCACCCCCCTGAGCCGCCAGCCACCACCGGCCAAACAGCAGCCCCCGCCGCCCGCGGTCGGCGGTGCGCCGCCCCGCCCGCCCCGAAAACACTCCCCACCGCCGGTCCGCCGCCGCCCCGGCCATCCCTCTAGGCCCCCCCGTGCCGAGCTTTTTCTTCGGCGATCCCCACGCCACCGCCCCGCCAACGCCCCGCCACCGCCGGCGACCACCGCCCCCATCCTGAACCCTAAGATAGATAGTGGGGTACCTCTCCGGCGAGCCCCCCTCCCCGCTGCGGCTGGTTCTTCCTTCACCCCGGCGAGCCCCCCCCCTGAAAATCGACTGACCCAAAAGTCGATTCAGTCGACTGAAGTGTAGCTAAATCGGAGTAGCATCACAAGCAAGAGCAAGAGCGAGAGCAGCAGCGCGAGCAAGAGCAATAGCAAGAGCAGTCCAGGCAGGGGACCGAGAGCAAGAGCAGAGCAGCAGCACGAGCGAGAGCTAAAGCAGCAGCAGCTCCTACTGATGTGGACGTCGCCGCCGAGGGAGCGACGCCGTGGAGGAAGTGGCCGGCGACGCCGCTGTGGATGGAGCCGCGTCGTGTCGGCTCGGGACTGAGCGCTGGCAGCACCGTGAAATCGAATCAAGAAGAAAATGCGGCGATTAGTGTACAACCTCTTTGGTGGCACCGATTAGGCCGCAGCTTCATCCGAGGAAACGGTGATGATGATGCTCTTCGGGTGGTGCAGGTGAAGACGGCGGTGTGGAAATGGAGGTGGCGCGAAAGACGAGGGGAACGTCGGGGCAGCTCCTTGGGGGTGGAGGACGGGGTGGCTGAACCGGCGGGACGATGAGATCGATGACGGATCCTCATCCGGTACGGTGGATGAGGGACGTCGAGGTGTTGCTGTGGACAACATCGTCGGGGAAGAGACTCCGGCTGGGTGGCGGACGGAGCAGGGTGTGGGGTTTCGTCGCGGGTTTTCGCGGCCTCGGTGTACGAATGGGTGGGCGGATGGGATGGCAGTGGGGAACCATGGCTTAGAGACGTGCTTGTCCAAAATGTGGGGTAAGTTACGAAAGTACCCCCACCTATTTGAGGCGGTTCTTTCGGTTCAGGGGTACCACGGGCATTTCGCGTGTCGGGATTTCACAGGAGGTGGGAGTTTTCGCGCGCGTTGTAATTTTGGAATAGCAAGGCGCGGGTTGAGATGGAGGGAGTTGTCGGAGCACAACGAGACAAAGATATATCTTAAATATTTCGGGCTAACAAGGCGCGGGTTGAAATTTCCGGACAAGCCTAACCTGTACTGTACCAAATCAATGCGCACTACAAATGTCATTCAAAACATTGAATTCATGTTATGTTCAATTAAAATATTTCGCTACGTGTATAATGCATGCAACCTACTACTCAAATGAACGTTTTAGTGCATTCCAAACGTATATACTATCGCTTCAATATGAACTAAATTGGAATTTTTCTCTATTTGAATAAGATCTACAGTAATGATTGTTGTGAAGTCAAAGCATTTGAATTCGTTTCTCTGTTTTAATAAGATCTACAATCATCATTATTGTCAAGTTAAACCATCGTTTGTGTATTATCTTCACAGCACATCACATGATTAGTCTCGAGTTACATACGAACTATGTGTACTATATGAACTCAAACTAGATTTTTTGAATCCACTTTATTTTGATTTCAAATCACATTACATTTCTAGCTCTAGCTAGATCTTCATAATCTAAACCATGTCTCATATGTATAATGTGTTTATCACATTATGTATGGTGCCCCGCCCCCTACGCCTACAAGTATTTAGATGTGAGTTGCAAACACCACACATTACCACAAATTCAAATAAAATGTGAGAATGTTCGATATATAGTACTGTTTAGATTGTTCGATATTTAGTTGTAAGCTGCAAACGCCACACATTATCACAAATTCAAATAAAATGTGAGATTGTTTGATGTATAGTATGGTTTAGATTGTTCGGCACTTAGCTGTGAGTTGCAAACGCCATGCATTATCACATTATGGTATAACATGTGCACAACACGTGGATCACCGCTATATTCTTGCATGCAATGTTTAAAACACTATGATCTCCTATTCAAATATATGAATCCGCTTTCATATCAAATTATGATCTTTGTTAGTCTCTTACACCCACACAATCCTCTAACCTTTGTAGCTACCACTAACTTTCTCTCGTGCATGCACACGCCCTCCTCGCCCTCCCCCTCCCTCGGCATTCTATCCACCGGGCACATTCATTTTTTTCTTTAGGTCATTCTCCCAGAGTCTCCACAACTCCTTTCCGACACACACCGATCGATAAACCTCTCCAGCGATGCCTGCCTACAACATACACACACACCTTCAATCTCCTCCTTTATGTGTCCTTGCCTCGTGACTCTCATACGGTCAGACACACGTGCAAACTCTCGCCCCTCTTTTCATCGATCTCACGACCGCACACTCCTCCCCCTATCTAGCTAGTAGTTGGGCCTCTCGCACCACCTCCTATCTCCATTCTCTCTATCTATCCATCTCGCTAGGCCTTATTTGCCTCTAACAAATGGACGTACACCGACCGATCTCTAGCTATACATATAGCTAGCTAGGTCCTTATAACTCGTTTTTACCCACACGTCAATCGATCTACCTCATTAGTTGTGTCTCTCCCTTCCTCCGACAAACAACAATTGATCTACCGATCTAGTTAGGTTTGCTTACCAAACACATGGTTCCCCTTCATCATCCATGGATGCGTCCCGACAGATCTATCACGCACAGGCACACACAGAAACACATCCCCACTCTTATTGATAACATTGCAGTTCCACCCTCAGTTTGTCTAGTAGGCCTCTCCCACCATCTTCGAGAAGCAACTCCATCACCCATCCAGCACTCTACCCCTCTCCCTCCCTCTCCCTCCCTCTCTCTTCCTCTCTCTCTGTCCCATCATATTTCACGTCCTTCAGTTATGTATGGATGTCGACCGATCTCCCTCAAGACATAGCTGGGTCTCTCCTTCTCAACACATATACGAGTCGTTCTACCCCTATAGTTAGGCCTCTGCCTACCCCTCCCCCCACCCCCCTCCCCCCCACACACACCGATACATTGAGCTCTCTAGTCATGTCTCCCTGCCACACACAAAATTGACATGTGCCCTCTAACGTTCCGGCAGGCCAGTCG